>NC_039250.1:3130971-3278471 GCF_003368295.1 Carassius auratus
ATCTCTGCAAAAGCAGTCTTAAGCAATACAGTCTGAAAATTCACATTGTCACATTATCAGCACAATAGAACATAGTTGTTGTCAAGTTCAGGAATGTCACTCTGCTTTGTGTCCCAGACAGTGTCCTATCAGTAAAGCTCAAGCACTGAATGGCAGGTTTTCCTGGCCTCCCATCTGTTTCAGCAGATCTGATAATAACCCCTCACTACTGTAATGCTTTTAGCGGCATATTACCTTCTGGGATTTGATTCAGTTCAGTGTGACCAGGAATTTGCTAGAGCAGTTCTAGCGCATGTCACTTCTCCGCTCAGGCTGAAAGAGCGTAAGTACATTTGTCTGCATGCATGGATACGGTGGTCACGTTTAGCTGGACACCAGAAACAGGTTAACAATTATCCATTAGCAAAACAGATTACAGAGCACCCATCTGATATATCATCATCACATGGAAATGTCAACGTGTTTTTCTGCTCTGAAGTCTGTATGACTTCTGTTGTTTTTGTGTCCATCTCATTTTTAGTCGAGGGGATTTTTCCGAGTCATTTCCTCGTGATGATCGCAACCCAACTGAATCAAAAACACAGACGCTTGATCCGTCACAATTACTCAACAGTAACCTCATGGTAAAACCCCACACAAGCTGGGGGAGAGCTGTACACTTCCTCTTGATTTGCATCATGAATGAATCCAACTGTTTAGCTGCCTTGTCAGGCAACGGCCAATCACTTTGTTTGGCAACAGGAAGCTTTGTGACCTCACCGTAGACAATCACAGTTTCAGCTCCCAAATGGAAAAACAGATGTAGAGCCTGAACTAGATTCATGGTCATTGTTTTTTCCCTTTGCCCTGATTAAGTGTTGTAATTTTAGAGTGCTTTGGAGTTTTGGGCTGTTTTGACAAAGAGCAAAGTAAAACAGTGATCTATTATTTTCCGTTTCCACATTACAGTAGTTCCTTGCTTTTTTATTAAGGACCCCTGGAATTGATTTTCAGTGACATTTTATTATTTTATGAGGGCATATTCTAAACATAAACAGAAAAAAGTTCTTATACTTGACAATCAATTAACTGAAATAAATCCTTCCTCTGAAACGTGTTTATTTTTAAATCGAGTCAACTTAGAAACATACACAGTTTTGTTGAGAATATTTTTAATTTATTTTTTTTCCTCGTCAGGGCTTCATTTAATTGCTGAAAAAATACAGCAATGCCAAAATTTAAAATATCTATTTTCTATTTTAATATATTTTTTTTAATGTAATTTTTTCCTTTGATGCAAAGCTGAATTTTCAGCTTCAATGTCATTTTTGTGGAAAGTATGATATATATATATATTTTAATACTCATTGTATGATGAATAGAAAGTTCAAAAGAACAGTACTAAATAACTTTTTTTATTATTATTATAACTGTAATCTTGAGCAGTTAAATATCTTTGTTGAATAAAAGCATTAATTTTCTCTTAACTGTTTTGACTGAACCCAGACTTTTAAATAACATATAAATAACACAAAATAAATCATAACACAAACTCTCTAGAATACATTTTAATTGGCTAGTGGCTATGTTAGATAAATAGCTCAATACTGTGTGATAATTTTTTTAAATTATTTTTTTTGGAGTCTTTTGTTCCATGCAACAGCTCTGACTAGATCTTAAAATAACTAGACAGGCCTTGAATAGATTATGTAATATCTCCACTCTTAGGTAACGGACAAATTCACGACGAGGGCCATTTGTGTCACTTTTGGTGACAAAAATGTTCATTTCCAACCCTGGTTTAAGTGGAAATGAAAGCGTCTGAATTTGAGGTTGAGATTTATGACTTTGACGCTAACGCTTAAATGATTAAACTAGATCCTCAGGGTTGCATTTATTAATGTGAAGTTCTATTAGTTGCAGTTCTCCCTCTGACTCAACATGCCTCCCACCATACACATTCACAGCCACATGCCTACAAGGACTCACTCACTTATCTATATAGGAATATCTTTCTTTGTCCAACAGAGCATGTGTAGACCTTAGGTGTTACCTTTAAGGAGGGTGTGAGATGTTTGTAAATCAAAGGGTGTTCCCCTAATATCGTCAAAGTTCCTTGTAGTAAAATCCGACTGTTGCTTCTCCGGGACACAAGTTACACCCAGCAGTCAAATATACATCAGAGCAGCAGACGTCAATGAAAACAGTGCAGGCCGTGTGCACAAGGCTTAGGAAAACTCTTACTGAACCAGGGTGGGAAGATGCAGCTCTTGGTGTTGGAGATATTAGTGATACTAATATTTTTTTTCGAAGATACAAGTCTTCATGATGCACGATTGATCAGGACGGTGTGCCGCATAGAAAATATTGATTTGCACCAGCCGGAGCCATATGCCTATAGGGAATTTCATTTCCTTAGGGCCATATTGACCTTGCTTTCTCTGTTGTCTATGAGTGAATAAGGAAAAAGGAAGCACATACTGGGGGTAATGAACCACTGAAGCTTAAATACTGGTGCAGGGTTGAAAGAATAAAGGCCTGTTCACACTAAGAGCGGAAAAGCAAAACAAATCACACATAAAAAGTCTGTTAACACCAAGAGTGAAACGAAAAACCACTGCATTCATCCACATGCTTTAATGCATAATGTGACTATATGAATGCCACTTTACTTTAATGCAACATAAAAGTCATTTTTAGGCATAAGTTTGTTTGTTCTTGGTGTGAGTAGGCTATAAAGGAATAGTTCACCTTAAAAATGTAAATTCTGTTATTTATTTACCCTCATGTCGTCCCTAATTTGTTTGACCTTAACAAATGTTGTTGGACCTCAACATTTGTCAGAATATCTTCTTTTGTGTTCTGCAAAAGAGAACAAAGAAAGTCATAGGTTTTAAACAACATGAGGGTGAGTACACGATGAGAGAAATTCCATTTTTGGGTGAACTATCGCTTTAAATGAGAAAATCTAGTAAGTGGACAGTCAAAGCAGTTGCTTTAGCCAATTTATTTTCACAGCCCCAGGACTGCATGTGTGCGACTGTTCTTGTTGTTCAGAACTTGTCATCTGATGACTAGTGCGAGATGAAATGCGGTGTGACACAGATGCTAGCACTCTTAAGTGTCAGAGGAGTAATGTTTGGAGTCGGGCTAAAGTTTATGACAGGGTCACTGAGATATGACAGGGTCACTGAGATGAGACAGGCACGGGCCCACACATGCCAGCCTGACACACTGGGCAAGTCACTGGAGAGCTCAGCTTCCAGCTATACACCTCTGTTCCAAGGAGCACAGAGTTTCTGCACTTTAGCATGATGCACATTTTGTACATAATGGAAGATCTCAGTTATATGGTACTGAAATATCAACTTTGACTAGATGTGATATGACAGATCCTACAGTCGTTTTTTGACATCATGAATAAATTAAATGAGATTAAATTAATCTATACCTCGGGAGCATTTGGTGAGAAGTATTTGAGATCATGCTGAAATATGAACTCAAATGTGAGCACAGATTGAAACATTGCTGAGATCTTTTCAGATTTACATGACTTTCAAATAACATATTTCTCACCCAGAGCTGGATGAAAAATATTTCATTTGAAAGTCATATCAATTAAAATAATGCAATTAAAAAATAAATGTAATAAAATGTGTAAAAGTCAGAGAAATTCAAATTATGCAATTTTAATACTCAATTTGAAAATGAATGCAATTTAATAATTGCGTATAACAAATGCAAAAAACAAACTTAAAATAAATTTGTAAGAGTCATGGAAATTAAAACCATGCAATTCAATAAGATTTATTTCTCAGTTAATAAAATCTGTAAAGTTGCAGAAGTGAAAATAATGCAATATATCAAATGGATTTAAAACATAAAATAAAAATTATAACATTTAAAGTTATGCAAAAAAAAAAAAGAAAACGTGAAATGCAATTAAAATAATGTAAAAAATTTATTTAGATATATTTTGTTCATTAATAGCCTACATATCTGTAAAAGTCAAGGAAATTAAAATCATGCTATTTCTTATATTTCATATATTAATATTGAAATTACAATTTACAAAAAAATCATGGAATTAAAAAATGGAATTGAAAATATACAAATAATGGAATTAAAATTTCATACATATTTCCACACTGTAAATAGAAATTATAACCAGACTCTGCTCTACAGTATTATATTAAATTGCTCTTTCTCAGTGAAACTGCTTTAAAATAATTGTTAAAAATGATTAGGTAAACATAAACGTATGGAAATGGAAAAGTCAAGAATTCATTGTTTCCAAGATATGGGAATCTTAATGTGAAACCTCTGAGAAAAAGGCCCTACAGCTAAAACTGAGCAGCAGGAGATTAATTTGATTTCCATTTAATATCACTGCTACCCAGCAGAAACAACTGAGATTATACAGAGGGATCTCATTTGTGATTATTCTTTTTCTTGTCCTCTCTTGACACCGTCTTCAAGTGCCCGTCCATTCAAACAAGAAACAAGAGCAGCCAACATGCTGTTCTAACAATAGCAGGTCTAATTACATACACAAACACGGATTTAGAAGGTCCTCTTTTTCCTGTTATCCACCAATCTCCTTTCCTTCCCGCCCACTCGCTGAACGGAACAAAGATGTAGGAGTGCTGGAAATTTAAAGCCCTTTCCATGTTTACATTCATGACTGTGGACGTCAGCACGAGGACAGGCCACACGGAGAGTGATGCATCGACACAGACGAGAGCTTCTGTTGACTTATTAGTGTCATGGAGGATGCACATTAATGAAAGGTGGTGGAGGGGGGTTAACTGCACACAAACACATTGTTTACGGGACCTTGGCATTGACTGTGATGGAGATGGAGAAATCCGTTAGCACACATCATGGCTGATCTCTGCCGGTTCTGTATTTTCTCATCTGATCTGACCGGAACATCGCTGCCATCTCTGTTGTGCCGCTGACCTCACTGCTAAACATCAGCAAACACATGGTGGCTGATTCAAAACCACTGCTCTTTTGTGACGTCTTGTCATTTGAGGCGACAAATCATGCGGCTTGCTGAAAAGCGTGATATTACTTTTCTAAGAGATCAGGCTTAGCTTTCAGCTTTGCTGTTTGCTAAAACTGGTATTTAAAAAATCCCAATGGTTGAATCTAGGGATCAGCGTATTACAGAGACAATGACTTTCGACATAAGCCATTATGTAACCACCTAGCAATGCCAGCAAACACCTAACAACACCCTACAAACCATTCAGAGCACTCTAGCAACACTCTACATACCATTCAGAACACCTTTCCAACCATTCAGTACTCCTTAGCAATGCCTTAAATACTACACAGAACACCGTGGGAATGTCATACATGCCATTCAAAACACACTGGAAACGTCTTATATACTATTCAGAATTATTTGGCAACCACCTCACACCCTAGCAACGCCCTACAAACTATTCCACACACCTTAACAGCTATTACAAAATCTAGAAATAATTTAGAAATCCCTAGTAACACCTTGATTACTGTAACAATAAAATCTCCATACTCATCGGGAAGAAGGAGGCGGGAACCGGCGCACAATCAAAAACACTTTAATATTCAAAAATAAACACAAAATTAAACACAATTAAAAGCCAAAACATAAAACAATGTCCCAGGCCTGGTCCTCTCTCGTCCTTCACTATAGTCGCTCCAGTTTTATATCCTTCCATCTCCTACGTGGGACTCGATACTGGCGGTGGGGCGCAGGTGCAGCTCATCTTCAATCACTACACCTGGCCTCACTCCTCATTCCCACGCCTCTCGGCCCCGCCCCACTCGCCACAATTACCATTTAGAACATCTTGGCAACCACCTCACCCCATCAACACCCTACATATCATTCAAAACACTATGGTAACCACCTCACACCCTAGCAATGCCCCACAAACTATTCCAAACACCTTAGCAGCTATTTCAAAATCTAGAAAACATTCAGAAATCCCTAGTAACACCTTGTATAGCATTTAGAACACCTTGGCAACCACCTCACCCCCTAGCACCCTAGCAACCCTATGTACCATTCAGAACAATCTAGCAACACCCTACAAACCATTCAGAACCCATTAGCAACCATGTCACACCCTAACAATGCCCTTCTTTCCATTTGGAACACCCTTGATACAGTGTAAACACACAGAGTACATACAGAATAAGAACACAATACAAACCATTCAGAACACCTTAGCAACATCCCACAAACATTTATAACACCTTGCCAACCACATATAACACTCTAGCAACACCATACAAACCATTCAGAACACCATAGCAACACCTTACAAACCATTCAGAACACCATAGCAACACCCTACAAACTATTCTGAACACCACAGCAACCAGTTGACATATTAGCAACACCCGATAAACATTAAAAACACAATATCCTACATACAATTCAGAACACCATAACAACACCCTACAAACTGTTCAGAACACCTTACCAACCACCTCACATCCTAGCAACACCCTACAAACATTTAGAACACACTGTCAACTATAAAGAACACCATATCAACATTTTACATACTGTTCAGAGCACCCTAGCAACACCCTACAAATTATTAAGAGAACCTTAACAACCACCTCAAACCCTAGCAACACCACACAAACCATTCTGAACACCACAACAACCACCTCACACCCTACACACTATTCAGAACACCTTACCAACCAACTCACAGCCTAACAACATCTTACAAACCATTCTGAACACCACACCAAACACCTCACACCCTACACACTATTCAGAACACCATACCAACCACCTCTCACCCTACACACTATTCAGAACCTACACCAACCATTTCAAACCCTAGCAACTCCCCACAAACCATTCTGAACACCACACCAAACACCTCACACCCTACACACTATTCAGAACACCTTACCAACCAACTCACAGCCTAACAACATCTTACAAACCATTCTGAACACCACACCAAACACCTCACACCCTACACACTATTCAGAACACCATACCAACCACCTCTCACCCTACACACTATTCAGAACCTACACCAACCATTTCAAACCCTAGCAACTCCCCACAAACCATTCTGAACACCACACCAAACACCTCACACCCTACACACTATTCAGAACACCATACCAACCACCTCACACCCTACACACTATTCAGAACACCATACCAACCACCTCACACCCTACACACTATTCAGAACACCATAACAACCACCTCACACCCTACACACTATTCAGAACACCATAACAACCACCTCACACCCTACACACTTTTCAGAACACCATACAAACCACTTCACACCCTAGCAACACCCTGCAACCCATTCAGAACACCTTCCATTCGGAACTGGTATTCAGTGCCCTGAATACCATTTAAACCACCTCACACCCTTCGCTTTTTGAAGGTGAACCACTCAAAACACTGAAGCTGCAGATAAACTATTCAAAAATACTGTTCTACATATTGCATTAGGTATGTTTCAAAGAATCTCAAATATTTAACCACAAATGGTATGTTGTTCTAATTAGTAAATATGCAAAATGAATATCATCATTCATCATTTCAATACATAATAAAAGTATTCTCATAAGTCTTTTGTTACTTCACACATTCTATGGGTGTGATTTAGGTGTTCGGAGATCAGAGAAAGGGATCTTGAATACAATCAAAAAATTATATTTGGAAACTCTTAAGACCTCCCTAAAGACATTGTATAATTCTGAAGCCACTTTCTGAATTCAGATGACTGTGGGATGGTTTTGTGCTAGTTTTACTGCAAGTTCTTGTGCACTATGCAATGTGCTGTTGTGAAACAGCTGCTCGAGTGAAAGAGGAGAGTCTGGCCTTTGCTCTGGGGCAAGTTCTTATGTATGAACTTTCTGTATCTTCCACACTTGCAGCAAGTTTGATCAGATTCCACATTCCAACACATTCTGAGAAAGAGAGCGTAAAAAAGGAGAGTATTTAGCCCTGTAAAGGATTATTCAATTGTTGATAATTCATGAACCTATAATGCAAGTGCTGTTAGCACGGCTTAATAATTTCTCTGATCGATGATGATAATGTCTGTCTGTTACAGTCATGCATCACAGCCAAGAGTCTAAACAGATGTGACTGATCACCAGAATGTTAAAGAGGTAAGAACATGTAGCGAACATTTACATACTCACTCAAGAGACGCAGAGGTGAAACAGACAGATGTTTGGATTGGGCTCCGGGATCCCTCAGATGCATTTTCCCCAATTCAGACCAACACACTAAAGCAAAGCTGTGTGAAACGGCAGAACATTGGGCTCATCATCACTGAACTTTCTGCAACTCTTTTTACATAGGCTATTGAAACTAAAAAGTCCAAAATAGCCACACACACACACACATACACGCAAACTATAACACTATTTCTGAAGGCATTCAGTAGCTCTGGAGAAACAGATCAAAATGTATTTAAATAATTTAATCATCATTCTCAGCAATTATTTTCCTCCACTGTCATGATTGTTACATCACAAATTAGCTCATAATACATTTTTTTAACACCTTGGCAGCTGAACATAGCAGACCTCATTTACATACATATACATACAAATACTTCACAATATCACTGTTTTTGATATTTTTATCAAATAAATGTAGCCTTCAATATAAATAATATATATTGTAAAAATATAAATAAATATATATTTAGTCTTGCAATGTTAACTTATATTTCACTTAGGAGTAAGCATAAAGTAATTGAAAGAGGTGCAGAGAGCTTGAGTAAGCAGTGACATTTAAAACAGCAAAGAGGAAGCACTTTAAAATGAGTACACACATACATTACATACTATTTGTGTGTGTGTGTGTGTGTGTGTGTATGGGCCTGCATCTGTACACATTCACACACATATCTCTCCTCAGCATGGGACTGCTGTAACTACTAGGATGTTATCTAGTTCTACAGAAAGACCTATAGTTTGGCATGATACAAAGCGTATTTGAATTCAAGAAACACTTTGTGCTTCCCTCTTATATGGTCTTACAATAGTGTTAGGAGAATTTCGGGACACTCCAAGTATGGAGGGAACAGCGTGTCCACTGATCTGATAGGAAGCAAGAACAAGCCATCAAAGCCCACTGTTCTCTACACAGAACAGATATCTGAAGTACGTGCTTGAAAAAAGATTGTGTGTTGGACCTGGATTGAATCTGATGACATTTTATAAATTCTATGCTTATTTGGGAAAAAAAAATCAGTGAAATGGATTTCATGGTAAGATGTGTTAAAGCAGAGCTCCTAGTACTACATACCTTGTTAATGACAGGTGTTCAAATTCTTTAAAGTAACTTGAGAGCAAGGTTGCACAACATCAGTCAAGAAGTGACATGATTCAGCAAAATCAACGGAGGTAGCCAGCATTGCATTTATGGTGTGTTTATACTTGGCTTGGTTCAATTAAAACAAACTCCATGAGGTTGCTCTTTTAGTGTGATTAATTTGAATAAGTGTGAACAAATGCTCTCTTGGTTCTTCCAAATGCACTCTTGGCATGGTTCAATAGAAATATGGACACAACACCGAACAAAGACATCTAAACCAATAAGATGTTCCAAGATGCGACCCTAAACACTAGAAGGCTCAAGCATACCTGGTTACCAAAATACCAAAGTTACTGCAGTTAATGTTAATATGGTACACCACTGACATCGAATAGTATTTGGCATAGACTTTAACCAGTTTAATCAGTACCACATCAAAACCAAACCTATTTACTCTAATAGACGCAACTGGTCATATCGTGAATAATTCATCAGTGCATGTCATTTCAAAATATCTCTTCTTAATTTCACATTAAATCTCATTGTCGGCTGCCATCATTAAGCCTTCTCATATTTTAACCCCTCCCGTCCAATCACCGGACCTCATTCTGGTACTGAACGCCCACTATGAGCCAAACAATTCCAGATGTATAAAATGAAGTCCCACCCAACATTTGTCTTGCTGAATATCCATCATCACTCGAAAAATAAACAGGCTTGTGAATGCCATTTCACTTTTGCACTTTTAAAAGTGAGCAAAAAAGTATGAATTGTGCTCCTTAATAAAATAAACTTTAATCAGATACAAATGTCATCCCACAGAAACTTGTAGCAATGAAACACAACAGTGCTGAATGTAATCACTCTGAGAAAAATCCCTCATAACCATAAACACCTTTGTCTTTCTCAGTTTTTCTTACGGCCCGTCAATGGTGGCTTATTCTGTCTTTGATTCATTAAGAAAAGAGTCTGTATGTTTAAAAGAAGGAAGTCTGGTCGAAACTGACCTTAAGAGAACAAAGAGCCCAGAGAGCCTCCAAAAGGATCTGTCAGCTGATTCACACACCAATCTTTTCCCTATCTAATCACTCTCCTCCCTAATGTCTGCGGGGAATGCTTCGTAATGATACAGTGTCCAGAATAAAACCTCCTTAAATCTCTAGCACATCACTCACTGTTACTCACTATTATGGGAAAAGCATGTGTAATCTTTGTAAGGATGCCAGTAAATGTCATTGCTTTAATTCCTTATCCTTAAAATTCCTGAAAAAAGATAAATAAAGACCAAGAAAATTACTTGTCAAGCACAAGTTTTCTTTCCTATGTCAATGTATTTCATATTAAAAGAGATATTAGTTGAGATATGTGATTAGTACGTTTTGTTATCCATTTATCCAATTTTTTGTAATTTTTTATTTATTTTTATACCTCACAGCTACAAACCAAGGCTTGCAACTTGATGGTTGGTTGTGGAGGGCATTCTTATTCTAGAAAGCATATGATTGGGCAGAAATCTGTGTAGTGCAGGATGAGTCACCAATATTTATGCTCCTTTCCTCTGGAAGACAAAAAAACATATTAGGAAATGTTTTATCTACTAAAAGTTTACTTTGTCACTTTGGGATACTAGATGCAGTAGATGGCCTGAGAGTAAAGTAAAGTTAAGTGAAGTAAAGTAAAATAAAATATTATATTTAATACATATTAAAATAAATTACAATTATTGTACTTTGAATTAAGTAATTCAACTATAATTGTTTATTTCTTTTAAAGCACTGGACTCAGTGTAACCATGCAATGTGTGTTGAAATCTGTATATCTGCTAAAAGTAAATTTTGTCATTTGGGAAAATATATACAGTTGATGACCTTGAAGCTAAAAGAGATGGAGTAAACACTCAGACAGATAGATAAGCATGTTCTCATTTTAACTGCATAAAATATTACTTTTAAAGGGGTCATCGGCTGTCCATTTTCCACAGTTTGATATGATTCTTTAGGGTCTTAATGGAAAGTCTATAACATATTTTGGTTAAAATCTATCAGTCGTAGTGTAAAAAAAAAAAACTTTTTACCCAGTCAAAAACAGCTCTGTTTACAGCAAGCCGTTTTGTTGCATGTTCTTTTAAATGTTAATGAGCTCTGCTGACCCCGCCCCTCTCTTCCGAGCCACTCTCTGAGATGCTGTAAACTTTAGCCGCATTTATTTTGAAACTTGCTAAGTAGCACATTAATAGGAAAGGCGATTTGCAAAGATTTATATATAATAAAAACACTGTAATTCTTCTGTAGATGAAGCTGCATCACAAATGATTTGCATGAAAATAGACATATTTAGGTAAATCGGGGGCACATTCCCTTCAAAAACAAAGCAAATTCACTGTCTTCATCGGCTCAGATGTCAGGAGTAAATGAAAACTGCTATGTTCATTATTACATCCAAAAACAAAACGCGCCGTCAATCGCTAAGGAGATATTCTTGTTTACATCTGCTATGCCGTCTTAATGGCGGACTGATGACAGGTCACTCAAGCCCCTTTCACACTGCCATTCCGGCAAATACAGGGGTAAAGTGTTCCAGCAATTGTTCCCTGGTCGCTAGATTTTGCACTTTCACACTGCCAGTGATGACCCGGGATATTTGCGTGCTTTCACACACAACCCTTGAAGATCCCGTAACGACACGTGACATCAGGGCGTGACGTGTAATGTACGAGTCGACAACGCTAGGCACGTTATACTTTCACTGAAGCAAGCAAACGATCTCGGCGTCAGCGCGGAAAGTGAGGAACTAACTGATCTCTGCTTCATTACAGTTTGCACATATGTTTTCGTCGCGAACGTTGATCTTCCTTCAAAACAGCCGGTAAAAGAATCGCGTGGTAACGCGCGTCATCACTTCGACACGGAATTAGATATGGCTTTTGTTAACACAGCGCTCGTCCCGGGTCGAACCCTGCAATGTTACTAGGTCCCCGACCCGGGTTCAATTCGGTAATCAAACTCGGGACGTGGTTGCTTTCACACAGAAGGCGACCCGGCAATGTTCCGGAAATATTGCGGGTCTGACGTGCAGTGTGAAATGGCCTTCAGAGCAGGGCTGTGATAAAACCAAAGACTGACCACTGTCAATCAGCAATCATGGGAGGGGCCTGTGCAGAATTATGTAATTCTGCCAAGAATCTGTGATAGGCTTGATATGAGAAAGGGGTTTGGATTTATTGAGACTTTAAAAAGCCACTGGGTGGATTTTTATCATTATGGGTGGTTGTGTACACAAACTGCCAACACACATTTCAGTTCAAACAACATGTAAATGTGTTTTTTCCAATCGATGACCCATTTAATTCAATTTAAAGCACTGAACTGTCTAAGCTCCTGCAGAAAACTTTTTTTTATCTCTGTGCGGAGTTGCATTTAGACATATAGAAATATATATTACCAGTCCTTTAAGCCTGTAGCAGCAGGAATGTCTTACATAAACTTGTGCTATTATCATCGCAATGATTACGGGTTTGAAAGAGTGGCGCAATAGTGCTGATTTTTGCAATTTGCAGGGAATTGGGGCAGATCTACAGCAACACGGTGAGAAAACCAACGCGACTTGCAAGGGTGACAACTCCGTTATGCACATATGCAATCACACTTGATAAAGCAAAATATTAAACATCAGCAGAAACGCTATACTGAAAGGGTTTCCAAGGAGAAAATACTTGCAAAGTGGCACTGAAGTTTTTTTAACTGCATTCCATTCGAAGTGTTTGACCTTGCTTAATAAAAAAATAAAACAATATGCTTTTATAGAACAGAAAGCAGACTGAAAAAGGGAAGAACGTGGTTCCCTTTTCTGGAGAATGTGGTTGAGATAACTGAACTGCAATTTAGTGTGGGTTAGAGCTGTGTCACAGTGACATACTAACTGAGCAGCTCATTCACAGCGAGTGGAGTTTGAGCCGGGGGAAGTGACTCTATTAGAAGAGGGGAGAGAGGGAAACTTCCCTGACTCTGTAAACAGCAATTACTGTTAAACAGCTGCGAGGTGCACTTAGCAACAAACACATGTTTTATCGTGCTAAAGACACCTGCGCTGGTCAGAGCTATATTAAAAGGCCATTATGGGGTTAGATGCTGGGATGAGTCATTTGGGTCAATATGGATAGTAAACATACGCACACACGTCGTGTACCTCTCACGGTTACGCACAACTCCCTGCTGTAGATACACCAAAACAAACAAGAGTGTCTATCAAATGACAGTACCTGTAAATTCAAACCAATCTGAGTTCATCGCATTACAGTAATGAGAACCCATTTTTTATTATTATATACACATAGACCTATGCTACTGGCCAAAATTTGGGGTCAGAAAGATTTTGTAATGCAGTAAAATATTTTGAAATAATTACAAAATAAAAAAGCTGCTTTCTGTTTGAATGCATTTTAAAATGTTATTTATTCATTTGATTCAAAGCAGAATTTACTCCAGTCTTCAGTGTCATGTGGTCTGTCAGAAATCATTCTTATATGCTGATTTGCTGCTTGAGAAACATTTCTTATTATTATCAGTGTTGGAAACAGATTTGCTTCTTTAATATTTTTATTTTAGGATTCCTTAAAAATAGAAACACTATATATATATATATATATATATATATATATATATATATATATATATATATATATATATATATATATATATATATAGTAATACATTACACTCTTTTGTTGTTGTTAATGTATGAAAAGGGGCAGATTTAGCGATTTGCTAAAAACTCATTTTGTGTTCCACAGAAAGTGTCAAATGTAGTGACTCACATGAGGTGGGTAGATAAGGATAGAAACTTCAGAGAACCATCTGCAGAAGAACTGTTTGGAATTTCTGCAAACGTAACAAGTTCTCAAATTTCAAATTGCATTAAAATCTGATGGGGAATGAATGATGAATGAGCATGACACTGCAGCCCATTTATGTGGCATTTTAAAGAATTAATGGTGGGGCTGTGAGAAATTTCCAAAATGTGCATAATGAGCATGTGGGGGGGGGGGGACTGCATAAGTGTGAAAGAAATGCATGAGAAAGTGTGCACAAGTGTCGCTTGGCATTCATCTGATAACAGACTTCACCCATGGGCTCTGCTCCACCCCAAACAACTATTTTACTACTCATGGTTTCATTTAAGAGAGAAAAGACGCTCTTATGGACTAAAAAAATATGCATACAAACATGAAAGCAAACACATGCTGATGCATGTAAAAATACCAGAACACAATGAAATTCCATACCTGAGAATGCACACATCAAAACTCATCTGTCACCACAGGCATGCAAGCTAAAGAAAACATCATAAGTCAACAAAATCTTCAGATATGAGCCATTAGCTCTTTTCCAAACTTTTGCTGCAGACATAAGCAGCCGCCTCCTAAGTCCCACATATGGGATCGGTTTAGTGCAGTTTACATCGGCTGCATGATGCTAAGCTAATGCTGTATTCCTATTCACAAACACACAAATATTAGGCACATTTATGCATTTCTGTGTAATTAATCATGAAATTTAGTAGTAGGGAAGTAGTTTCGGAGGGAAAATTGTTTCTACATCAGTTGTTTCTCTCTTTTTTTTCGGTGAGGGTTTTAGAACTCTTTCAGTTCAATGTTTACATGTAACACTTCTGTGAAGAATCCATTTCCAAGAACTTTAAGGATATTGTTTATATTTTATTAAAATGTTCCAGGACATTTTGATGCCAAAGAAAAAAGAAAAACAACAACAATAACAAAAAAATGTTCATTTGGGAAGAGTCACACCTGGAGGTGGGGTGAGATGAATAGATGTTTCAGGGCGTTTCCGTGACTTTCGGCGGGAACAAGAGCAAGTTGTACTAAAATGAAAGATTGACAAACGCTAGCACAGATCCCTGAGGGCGCGTTGAGAAGCTCCACAGGTTGGGTTGTAAATGTAAAATCGGAGTATAAACTAAATGCGTTGCTCAATGCACCGCAGAACAGATCCTAGTGCCAATGAAAATACAGGAGTCGCATAATAGGTCACGCCTTTGATATTTGTGGGTAATGGGATTGGTGCTATGACGCACCAATGATTGGCTCATTAAATAAAATCATTCAGATTCATGCTGTGACATACAGGAAAAAGGATTGATAAAATGTTGTTGAAATGCTACTGTCAGAACAAATCAGCATAATAATTAACATAAACCGCTAATTATTAATTTATTTAATAAAAATAATAAATAAACTAAAAACTAAAAGCTATATAAATAATAAACAGTAAATTAATAAAAAAAATATATAAATAATTGAATATAATATAATATAAAGTCACTATGTATTGGGTAAGATACATTTTAAATTAAAACAGTAAGACAAATAATGGAAGACAAAACATTTAATGAAACATAATTGTATATATATATTTAGAAAATACTATATATATATATATATATATATATATATATATATATATATATATATATATATATATATATATATATATATATATATATATAATTAGTAACATATATCATTTCAGTGCCCTCATAATCACATGTTTGCTGTGTATAAAATATCAACAAAGCACTCTGTGACCTCTAGCCTCTTTAAATGGCTCATAACAAATAAAAATTTGGCATAATCAAACCAGCATGTAAACATAAGCCATGTCTACGGTAACAGAGTCATAGAGATGTACACACTCGGAGCCTTGTTTACATCCGAGGACCTCTGCTACTCACTCAACAGCCCAGTCGACACTTACACAGAAATTCAGTGGAAGTAACAGCCTGCTGCTTATCTCTCACTGCCTCACTCTTTTTCGCTCTTTCAGTGTGTCTCGGGTTCCAGGGAAGCAAGAGAACGTTATGAAATGTGACTGGGGGCTGGGAGTGTATCTCTGCTGTGCTGACCATGTGTGCGGCTTCAGGCGGCTGCTCCCTGTGAAGCATTTCATTGGAAACGCACGGGGCCTCAGTTATCATCTGTTGAAAGGATTACAAGCTCCACACAGTCTGGTGCAAAACAATTTGCAACTGCTTTCATTCAGAGGAAGGCCTCAAAAACATTTTCCCGTACATCAGTAGTGCAACGACCAAGGTTAGCCTACTGATAACACAGAAACATTCTTGGAAAATGTCAAAACCCCAATAACAATATACTATATTATTTACACAAGCTAGACTAACAACCTTCCTTCACCTCTGCTTGTCCTTTCTTTTCAATGGATATATAGTACAATGGTAACCGCCCACTGTTTTATAGTGGCTGTGGTATTTTTTCACATTAAATTTTCTCCATTATGATTTAAAAACAAAACAAAACAAAAAATCTACATTTAAAATAATAATAATCTTAATAATTAAATTAATTAATGAGGTAATTAACTACTCATCCCATGAAACATAGTAAATGACATAATAGATCAAAGTAATAGTATTAAATAAAAATAGGTTTATACTCGTTCATTATAAGTATTAGAAAAATATATTTTGATATAGTTTATTATAAAATTCAAAGAGTTGGTATGTCGGTTAGAGTTTGTAATGTGCTTTAAAGTCTTTTCTGCTCACCAAGGCTGCATTTATTTGATTAAAAAATACAGTAAAAGCAAGAATATTGTGAAATATTATTACAATTTAAAATAACCATTTTCTATTTGAATATATTTTAAAAGGTAATTTATTACTGTGATCAAAGCTGAATTTTAAGTATGACTATTTTCCAATCCAATTTTAAAGCAACATTTTAGCAAAGGCTCATTTTCAAAGTCTCCTAGAGTTACTGTAAACGGTTGAGTTTTACTGTTTTCGAATCCATTCAGCCGATCTCTGGGTCTGGTGGTAGCACTTTTAGCTTAACTTAGCATAGATCATTGATTCTGATTAGACCGTTAGCATCTCACTCAAAAATGACTAAAGAGTTTCGATATAATTCCTATTTAAAACTCGGCTGTGTGTGTGTGTGTGTACAAATAAACAAGTTTTTAATATTATATAATATATTTAATATTATGTTTTAATAAACATTATTTCTTATTATTATTAATGTTGAAAACACTTGTTAAGTGTTTAATATTTGTGGAAACTGTGATACATTTCAAGTCTTTGATGAAGAGAAAGTTAAAAATAGCAACATTTATTTGAAATTGTGATCTTTTGTAGTGTAAATATCCTTATAAATAAAGAATTATAAATAAATGCCACTTTGATAATTTAATGCACTCTTTCTGAATAAAAAGTAATTTCTTCAAATATTTTATATATATATATATATATATATATATATATATATATATATATATATATATAGTGTGTGTGTGTGTGCAAATATATGCAGTTTGAGAGTGTGGTCAGGTTTGATTAGATGGTAACAGCGACTTTAGGATTGTGGAAAGTGTAACTAATCAAAATAATTAAAAGTGAGAAATATATTTCTACAGAAGTATATATCACCAATTAATACACCCTGGAGTTCCCAGTAGGTCTGTCTTGGCTAAATCTAATCTATATCTCTATGGAGAAAATGAGAGGCTCCAGAAACCTAGTGCTGCTCTCAGGTCTTGTTTCTCACCTCTCCTCACACTCTATTACTCTCAAATGGCGTCAACACACAGGCACAGCAGTGGAAGACGTGAGTTCTCAGAAACCATTGGTAGGTGATCCATTATAAGCTGGAATCACGGGCTGGAACCACTAACATTCTTTCTGAAA
Organism: Carassius auratus; assembly: GCF_003368295.1. Lineage (NCBI taxonomy): Eukaryota > Metazoa > Chordata > Actinopteri > Cypriniformes > Cyprinidae > Carassius > Carassius auratus. The sequence goes on from NC_039250.1 coordinate 3,148,988, forward strand.
GAGCTCACTTTTCCCATGGTGTCCTTCACCACTCTTTTCTCCTCTCCCTCCCTCCCTCCCTCCCTCTCTCCAAGCCTTCTTCTGAGCCTGCACAGCTGTCTCCACAACCAAACTCCAGATAAGTTTTTTTTTTCTTCTCCATGAAATATGCAGTCTGATTCACTGTCTCTGAATTCCAAGGTTTGGTGGAGCAGGACACACGCCAGGCTCCAGTTTTGGGTGTTGCCCAAATGCATTACCGTAAGGGTCTAATTAGCGGGATTGGGTCATTTTTGCTATGCAGTAAATTTCCATTTCACAATTTTAATATATTGGATTCAATATTAAACTTAAGAAGGTGATGATGGAAATCATATTAATTTCTTTTATCCAAATAAAGGGAATATTTTTTAGACTTTACAGAGTTCAAAAGGTAACAGGAATCACCTACTTTAGTCATTTGAAAAATAAATGTGGGATTGGCAAACGGGAATGCTTATATTTAACCGTTGTGTCTTTTAACCTAATGCAGACAAATTAAATCATCATCGAGGTTAGCTTCTATTTCTATTTGTAGCACAACTAAACAATTACCGCACATTGTTGCTGAAAACAAAAGGTCTGCACAAATAGGTCAAATCAAGTTATTCATAGATGCAGGAGCTGTTTTGGGGGTTTCCACCTGTATAAAAAAATCTGCATTAATATGAATGCATATACTCTGCACAACCAAATGCACAGAAGCAATATCCTGACATATATTCTCATGTGTTATATTAAAAAAGACAAGAAAGGGTTATAAGAATGTGGCATGCATATGCAAAGAATTATTAAAATAAATATATTAAATATAAAACAAATACAACTAAATTAATACACATGTATTTCTTTATTAAAAAAATTGTTAAGATTTTAAAAAGATTTGTTAAGGTTTTTATAAGAAGTCTCCTTTGCTCAGCAAGGCTGAGCATATAGTAAAAACAGGGATACTTTGAAACAAAATGACAATATAAAATAACTCTGTTAGCGGTCACACTAACAGATCTATAACTGAACCGTGCTCTGGCCCTCCTCTTCCAACCGAGGCAGGGACTGCTAACAGAGCGATTACACTACTCAAACGAACCAGGCTTTGGGGGTCAAATGCGATCTGCCACGGTTAAAATATATTTGAATATATTTCCATCCATCCATCATCTTCCGCTTATCTGGGGCCGGGTCGCAGGGGCAACAGTCTAAGCAGAGACGCCCAGACTTCCCTCTCCCTAGCCACTTCCTCCAGCCACCCTACGGAGAAAGCTCCTTTCGGCCGCCTGTATCTGGGATCTTGTCCTTTCGGTCATGACCCACAGCTCATGACCATAGGTGAGAGTAGGAATGTAGATTGACCGGTAAATTGAGAGTTTTGCCTTATAGCTCCGCTCCTTCTTCACCACGACAGACCGGTACAGCGACCGCATTACTGCAGAAGCTGCACCGAATCCGTCTGTCAATCTCACGTTCCATCCTTCCCTCACTCGTGAACAAGACCCCAAGATACCTGAACTCCTCCACTTGAGGCAGGAACTCTCCACCAACCTGAAGTGGGCAATCCACCTTTTTCCGACCGAGAACCATGGCCTCGGACTTGGAGGTGCTGATTCTCATCCCAGCTGCTTCACACTCGGCTGCAAACCTTCCATCATCCGCAAAAAGCAGTGACGAAATCGTATGGTCCCCAAACCAGACACTCTCTGGTGAATTAATCTATTTTAGAATGTAATTTATTCTTGGGAATTTTCAGCATCACTACTTCAGTTTTCAGTGTCACATGACCCTTCAGAAGTCATTCTAATATGCTAATTTGACACCCAAGAAACAGTTATTATTGCACTGCTTAAAAGAACAAAAGAACATTTAGTTTGAAATATATTTTTTGTAACAATCTAAAAGTATTTGATAAATGTATACTGCTCAATAAGAATAAAAAAAATTAACCTCTTTCAAGAAACAAGAAAAAAACTATAATAATAAATACTGAACCTAATCTTGAAAAGTAAGGTATACAAACATTAATCACTGCTGGAGCTCTTATTGCTCTCTTTTCAATGGTGGCATGTGTACACTGATAGCCAGATATCAGATACACACCTGATTAAGACTCACGTATGGAAGCAGTCCAAATCAGATGGTGTAAATTCAAGCTTCAAGCTTCAAAAATTGTTTTTGCTGTTTCCACACATGCAACAAGATCCAATCTATGCCACAAGTTTGTAGACACACACACACAGAGAAATTAGGTGACAGTGTAAATGTGGTAGTGGTGTCTGCAAATGACTGAAGAAATTTCCTTCAAATGTGGTTCTCACATTCGATATCAGATGATGAACTAACCCACTATTAAAATAATAAATGCACATTAAAACAATCTCCTACCATCCCTAAAAGCATACACCTAAATGTATTTGATTATCATCATTTTTATTATTTATATATGTTAAGCCTAATTGTTATCCACTCAAATGGTGGTCAGTACAAATAACATTCATCCTTGCTGGAAATGTGAACCTGAATCTAAACGTTGAATTTTATCCCCTTTATCTTTCACAAGTGTAAAAGATGCACACTCACACAGTAGAGTATCTTTTCAAGAACGAGTGCATGTCACACAACCTGTTCATGTTACATCTGCCACCAAGCGACTGATGAATTTGAAGAAAATGACACTCACTTGCACTCACATAACAACGTGACTCATTGCCTTCATTGTCAACAACAACATCATGGCAAGGGTTTTCCCACGTGCTAAAAAAAGATACGCCTGTTTATTTTTTCAATACTGTAGAATTGTACTATTTGCATATACTGGATCTCATATCCCAGTGGGGCTGCACACCTGAAATACAGAGGATTTGTATAAGTAGCGGTTTCAATCAGCACTTTCAATCCTGGGTTTCATATGGAGGGTCAGGAAATGGGCCAAGCAGCATCAAGCTTTCGAGTCACCTGAAATAGCTTCTTATTGGCTTCCCTGTGGTCTCTTCAACGGGATTCTGTCTCGATCTTTTGCTGCCAAAGTGCTCTCTGGAAAGATCCATGCTGTGCATCTGATGGGTATTTAAGAGCTTCTCTCTCTCTCACACACACACACACACACACACACACTTTCTCTCGCTTTCACCATCTCTAAAATGCATTACTGATATATCAACATTTCCATCACCATTAGGAAAGAGGTTGAATAATCAGCAGAGAGGTTCTCAGAAGGCATGTCCTCAGCTCGGGGTTATCATGTCAATCCTAACCACACAGCAGCGCCCAACCTCATCCTGTTTCTCACACATCGAAGAGCAGCTCGCCACACATTTCATAACTGTAAACACTTTCAAAACAAAAACACCAGCAACAGTGAGTTTCAGGTTGAGCCGCTTTTTGATGTTGTGCGTGTCAAATAGGCGACAAGAGAAACAACCTGTTTACTCAGGAGACACGGACGAATCTGGGTGAAATACTCAGAGTGAAGAATGAAGTGTATGTATACTGTTCGGGACCATACAGAATGCATCCTGGCTTTGAAAAACAACAGGCATGCTAGTGAAATGGGCAAATTCTTTAAGAATCAACCTTATTTTAACGAGTACTGCGCTTTTATAGAGAGCTATTTTAGGCCTGTTTACACCTGAACACTTCATCCGTTTTCTCTGATCAGATAGCCATCCGATCGTGAAAAACACGGGTGTAAATGGCCTTCAAAATGCTTTTCAAGATGGATTTAAACCCATTGCTCAAATAACTTCAGGAGGTGGTCTGGGATACATTCCAGACAAAACTTGCAGTGTAAATGCATCTGGTTGTTGAAACCACATATGTGAATTTTACACCTTCCAAAATATTAAAATAATAAACATGTGAGAGCATGTTATAGTCTATATGACAGCTCTAATGCAACACACGTCTCTTCAGTAAGCCGATGTTCAAACTGCTGCAAATAAAACTGAAAGTAAGTCATATTAATTAAAAGTACCTGTAGTATGACTACATTGCATAAGACTAACTTATCTTTCCAGTGCTGACGCCGCTCTCTGTCCTGTTAAGGTCTTTCATCTTGAAAATAGCTGATGATTAATTAAATGGAGCACATACAGTATCTGTTGATTTCGTTGACATGAACGCTGTTAAATATGCAATAATTAAATATCCGATTTAAATCCGTTTTGCGGAGACACATTTATGTAGCCAAATGTAAATGGAAAAGTTTGAACAAAAGAGAAAGCTTTCCGATAAGAGAAAACACATGGAGTGACCATGTGTAAACAGGCATGTTGTCATGAGCGAGAAGCTGCAAAAAAAAAAAAAAAAAAAAATTCCCACAGTGGTCAAACTTTATATTTACATATAAAAACAAAGGAAAAGCATGACTGGTCTTCAACAAGATGAGGAAATCCCACATCACACCTGCTTATCTCTCTGCACTCATTACTGGTTGCAACTTGCATCAAATTCAAGACAGTGAGGTTTGCATTCAGAACAGCCACAGATTCCTTCTACTTCCACTCATTTTTACGAGTCTACATATCCCCAAGAAGCCTGCAGTTGGTAAGTGAGCCCTGTCTCATGGTACTATCACACAGAGGCACAATATCACTTTCCAGGCCATCGCATTCAATGTTCCTTGATAGCTCCGCCACCAATTTCATGAACATGTTATGCATCATGAGTAGACACTCCCCTACTGATGACTGATGGCTTACTCCACCTTTCTGATTTATTTATCCAGGGCTCTAGACTCTTCCAACTGGTCGTTCTAAATAAAATTTTGACCAACTGAGAAAGTCAGTCACAATTTTATTTATTTTTCTACAACATGGGATTAATCATTGCATGCCGATGAACTTTTATGACAGTTAAGTTATATGGTAACGAAAGTTCTTATTTGTGATTTGAATTCCTCTTTCGCTATGTTATAAACCGGGCTTCATTTGCTTTCACTTTCTCTTTCAAATTCACTTGATCTTGGTGTCACGTTTTACAAGACAGGGTAATGGTCTGTTTTGCTTATATCTATAGACCTTTTACTTTTTAAGACTGAAACAAAAGATGGATTCATTGTTATTCTTAATTAAAAAGCACAACAAGAAGACAACTGCAAGCTACATTGACAAACAATCTTGCATAACATTTATTAAGATGAGGCATGGTATACACCACATGCTGTATTATATACACAGACAAATACATTACAGAACGTTTAGCAAATACTGAGAAATCAAATAAATTAAAAAAGAAAGAAAGCCTCCATAGAGTAACGTGAGGTAAACAGCAAAGATTACAAGCTTTTTCAAATAAAAACAAAAAGAAAAGTAATGTAAAACTAAACTTTCTCTGTGACAGTGCTTGCATGTTTTTTTCCCCAAAAAGAATACCAGTTTGTTCACCTTCTCTAGTTTAAGAAGTGGTCTTTTACTTTACTAAACCTTCATCTGCCATTATTTCCTTGATATTCATATTATTTTTGCCATGTGCTGCGCACACTTTCATCCTCACACAGACGTGTGGCGTGTACAGGTGCTTCTCAATAAATTACAATGTCGAGGAAAAGTTCATTTCAGTAATTCAACTCAAATTGTGAAACTCATATATTAAATCAATTCAATGCACACAGACTGAAGTAGTTTAAGTTTTTGGTTCTTTTAATTGTAATGATGTTGGCTCATGTGTAACAAAAACCCACCAATTCACCATCTCAACAAATTTGAATACTTCATAAAACAAAACAAAAAAATAAAATCAAATCAAAAAACATTTAGAATTGTTGGTCTTCTGGAAAGTATGTTAAGTTACTGTACATGTACTCAATACTTGGTAGGGGCTCCTTTTGCTTTAATTACTGCCTCAATTCAGCGAGGCATGAAGGTGATCAGTTTGTGGATCTGCTGAGGTGGTCTGGAAGCCCTGGTTTCTTTGACAGTGGCCTTCAGCTCATCTGCATTGTTTGGTCTCTTGTTTCTTATCTTCCCAACAACATGGTCATTTAACCAACTTTTGCTGCTTTTGGCAGTGTGGGCAGGTGCCAAATCCTGCTGGAAAATGCAATCAGCATTCAAAAAGATGGTCAGCAGAAGGAAGCATGAAGTGCTCCAAGATTTCTTGGTAAACGGGTGCAGTGACTTTGGTTTTCAAAAAAACACAATGGACCAACATCAGCAGATGACATTGCACCCCAAATCATCACAGACTGTGGAAACTTAACACTGGACTTCAAGCAACTTGGGCTATGAACTTCTACACCCTTCGACTCTAGGAACTTGGTTTCCAAATGAAATACAAAACTTGCTATCGTCTGAAAAAAGCACTTTGGACCAATGACAACAGTCCATTTTTTCTTCTCCTTAGCCCAGTTAAGATTTCAATTTCAATTCAATTTCAATTTCAAAGATTCCCCTGACATTGTCTGTAGTACAGGAGTGTCTTAACAAGAGGAATACGACAACTGTAGCCAGATTCCTTGACTGTTCTGTGTGTAGTGGCTCTTGATGCCTTGACCCCAGCCTCAGTGCATTCCTTGTTAATTTCTCTAATATTCTTGAATCCAGTTTGCTTGACAATCCTCATAAGGCAGCGGTTCTCTCAGTTTTCTTCCACACTTTTTCATTCCACTCAGCTTTCTGTTAACATGCTTGGATACAGCACTCTAATTTATTGAGAAGCACCTGTATAAACCAGGCCCTACACCTGAAGTGTTCACACCGAAAGCACCTCTCTTCATGTGATCAGTGAAATCTGACTCATGCTACAGTGTGCAGCGGCTCTGCAACGCGCGCTTTATGGAGCAGACACATTGGAGCAGTGCAGATGATGCATTCGCACAAATGGGACCACATCAAATTTTGACTTGCACATTCACAAAAAATTGTTGCAAATGCGACCATTTTGGTTGCAGTCTAGAGCCATGCAGTATAACACTTCTGCTTTTTTCTACTTATTTCTAATCAGAAGAATCTTACACACTTTGTACATTGAAAAGGTTCTATGGATGTTAATAAAGGTTCTTTATGGAACCATCAAAGCCAATAAAGAACCTTTATTTTAAAGAGTATCCATGGAAACATTACAGAGTGGAGAATGTTACTCAGCATTTGATTTCCTGTATTCCCGATTAGCGCATCATTACACACAAGGGCAAATATTTATCATATCACAGTCGGATTCATCCCTGAGGACCTTAAATCACAGCAGAGAAGCCGAGGGAAATGTTATTGATGAGCTTGTAAAAGCAGCCTGACCTGGAGCTAAGGTGAACGTGAACGAACTGCAGACTCCTGCGATTTTATTGGCAAACGCCTGGAATGTGCTCAGGGCAAGCAGCCAGGCCGCATTAACAGACGGACTGCTGACTTCCCAGAATACCACCACTCTGCAAGTCCATTCCGGAAACGGCTCTCGCTCTATATCTGTACAGGGGATGAATTAAGTGCCGTGATGTGGTTTTCCCTCTATCACTCACTCATCCTTCAAAAGCCAAGACATCTATCCTTCCCCCAGAGCTTTGAGAGTTTTGATGCTAGATTTGTAGTGCTCTTAGAGGAGGAAAGAGCCCCCAGCGCTCTAATGGGCCGGAGTAAACCACGCACCACATTCTTAACATCCACCTCAAACCTCATGTTGCATTTTAAGAGATTTAATACTAGCAGTAACATAAGTGAAAGCCATTGGGAATTGTACATATAAGAGTGCATAATAGTTGAAATTAACTCATGCAGATTATCTACATATTTCTGTAAAGTTTGGAAACATTACTATTTTTAATGTTTTTGAAAGAAGTTTCTTCTGCTCATCAAGCCTGCATTTATTTGATCAAAAATACAGAAAAAAATGTAATATTGTGATATATTATCACAATTAAATTTTTTTTTTTTTAATTTATTATACTTTAAATGATCATTTATTTCTGTGATGCAAAGCTGAATTTTTAGGATCATTATCACATGATCCTTTAGAAATATTAATATATTATTAGAATTTTTTTTTTTTTTTTATAAATGCAATTATTTTTAACGTTTTATTCATCAAATATTTTAGACAGCAGAACTGTTTCCAACACTCGTAATAAATCAGAATATTAGAATGATTTCTAAATTATCATGTGATAGACTGGATGTTACATGTGACACTGAAGGCTGAAGTAATGTTGCTGAAAATTCAGCTTTGCATCACAGGAATAAATTATTTTTTTAAAGTATATTCAAATAGAAAACTATTATTTTAAGTTGTAATAATATTTCACAATATTACAGTTTTTTCTGTATTTTTGATCAAATAAATCTAGGCTTGATGAACAGATGAAACTTCTTTCAAAAACATAAAATAGTAATGTTTCCAAACTTTTGGTCTGTACTGTATATATAGTTTCGGCCTTTGTTTTGGCCGCAGAAGCATGGTAGCGGGCCTTGTTCTGAACGCACGTCATTTTGTGAAACGTTTGCTTATTCTTCATTTAATTTATTTAGACAAGTAACTGACCAACAAAAAATGCATTCAAATTAAGATACACATTATACCAAACGAAATTTGTTCCAAAGAAAAGAATTCTACAAACAAAACCTATGAAGTGGTCATAAAATTATGTCTGACCCACTTCCCTTCTTCTGGCGTCATTCGATTTACCGCCCCTTATGACGTTTACAATTTTCTTAATTAGCAAATTGAATTAAACAAACCACAAACCAATAATATTTAAACATAAATAATATACAAGAAAATACACTTTCTTAAATGGCTACAACAGTATTTTTGTATGTATTTTGAATGTTTTTTTTTTTTTTTTTGCTTTTTACAAAATGCTTTAGAATCAAATTTATTATGAAAAATGCTATTCAAATAAGTCTGAATCGAAAGTCATTTCTGGTTTATACACAACATCAGAGTGTCAGGTTAATGCAAAGTAAATATTTTCCAGATAATATTTTAATCATTTGCTTTGATACAATAACAATATAAAAAGCAAATTATTTAATTTAGGAAACAAAATGTTGACTTAATAATGTCACAAAAATAAGAAAACATTTCATATTTGGGCTTTCTTGGCATCGCTTTGAAAACCCCAGATTTAAATGAATATTTTTGGGCCTGACAGCTGGAAAAATGTCCTGCCTAATTTGGATGCAGGCGGACGGAAACGTTGAGAGGATTTGGCTGGGATGCTTGATTAGAAAATACAGAGTCTGAGGCTTGGGCCTTTAGGCGGTTACATTATGGAGAAGGTATGTGCAGGTGGCGGAGCTCAGCCAAATGGACTCCCAGAGATTCCCTCCCCAGCGACAGACAGAAGGAACGGGATGAGCTGTACGGCCTCTGTCTGCCACACGCAGATACCCAGCTGCTCCCCTTTCACAACTCGCCTATGATTCAGAGCAGGAGTGAGACACTGTCTGGTGGTTTAGGACTGTGTCTGCTCTTCATGACACGCTCACGCTTTCAGCCAGGCGGGGAGGAAAAAGAAGAAAAACAGTGATGAGACACATGATGAATGTAGGGCAGGAAGGCCACAGCCAGACAGAGTCTTAGACAGCCGTAAACCACTCTCGCAAATGCAGAGATTTGTTGCGTGTAGATGAGAGACCACAAGTGTTTTGCATGCAAACAAGTCATAGATGTTTGGTTTTTGTAAAAAACTTAAATCCTGACTCAGACGTTAAAGCTTTGAGCTTTACATATTACGATCTCCGTCTTGCCCTGTTGGCAACATTTGATCAAATGCTGCTGTAATTAAAAACATGTGGCGGTAGGGAGGACTTGTCCGTGCAGATTTGGAAAAGGACGGCAAGTTTAAGCTCATCCAGAGCTTTGGATTTGGGCCCAATGTAACAGAAAGCCCGGCCACGAAGGTAGCGGCATCTACACAGACGTTTTTTTTTGTTTTTTTTTTTGAGGTTCTACCTCCCGTGAACCCCAGACTCGCACATTTGTGGGAGAATTGGCAGCTGTCTGAGAGACCGTCTGCCTTTGTGAAACACTGCAAAGCACATTCCACTGCGTCTGTGGTCAGGCAGTTGTTTTTATCAGTATTTAGAGGATGAATGGTGGTGGATGGGGTTGTTTGGGTGCCTGGATTTGCTGGATCTGTAAATAGGGGAGGCTTGAGACATCAGGCACACGGCTAACAATTGTGACAGCCTCAGACCGTCTGACATCACAGGCAGAGGCGCCACTGACGTCGAGGGTGGTGAAATCTGGCAGAGGACAAAATAACTCAAATTACTTTCGTTCTAGACTTCATTGTTTCTGTCGAAACAAATATTTGTGGTGTGCTGAGTAAGTACGAAAGCAAGCTACTGCCTATTTTTATGCACAATACACACATAGAGTTACATAAAAAAGTCTCCTGTAGTGGATCGATGCATTTTTGTAAGAAAAATATTAAAAACAATCACTTTAAACTAGCTTGCTCCATCAGTTGTACATGGAAGCAGTTCCAGGGGAATGACGTATGAGGTCGGCGTTGCACATGCGCTGTTGAGTCTCGTGAAAACCAACGTTTGTTTACAGGAGCAAAGGAAACAAAGTTTCCTTATTTTATCAAAGGAAAACCAGTCTCCTCTTGGATTATATCGAAATCTTCCGACATTGTTCTTTACAGATCCTTGATTAGCTCTTCTAATTCGTGACTGTTGTTTTGTTCTCTCCACTGCACTTCCACATTTGTCACTTCTGATCATCACATGCACAACACCAACCTCATACATCATCTGCCCGGCACTACCATGTACAACTGTTGACACAAGGTAGATTATTGTGATTTTTATGTTTTGAATATGGAAATTTTTCTTAAAAAGCAGCGATTCCCTACTGGAGGACTTTGTTCACCCCCCAGAGCAGTGTACAGCACTTTTTTTTATTTCTATCATGGATGGATATGCTTTATTATACTTCTTTTGGACTGAAGTTGTCAAAGTGCTTCATTATAATAAACTCCCAGAACTGCGTTCATAAACAGCAGGCTCCGAAAATAAGATAACATGACCACGTTTCAACTGCTGGCTCTGAAGCTCGTAATTTACGGTTTATAAAAAATATTATATACAGTGCTTTCTACTATACTGCAGCGAATTTAATTTTTCTTCATGATATTTAGCACAAGTTAATCAAAAAAATGATGGTTTTGTTCTCTTCTACTCACTAGATGGAAACGGTGCTTTATTCAAAAATGTTTTATGCGATATTCCAATTTTTTTTATAACTTTGGATGGAAACTTGTACAATTCTGGTAAACAAAACACTACAACCCCCTCTTTTATATTCTGGAAACTGGAACTACTGGTGTTTGGGAAATGTGCTATTCAAATAAACAGAAGCTTTTTGCATGTATTGCATGCTTCACGTTAATAGCATTATGCTAGCCTCTTTTGTGTACGAGTTGCAGCATGTTTCAGATGATAATATTCCTAGAATACACAGTAAGCACTGGTCACAGTCCAAAACAACATTAATTCAGTTGACTTTGGAGTTTGATGCAATTTTAATGCAATCTCCCTTTGTAGTCTCTGGCAAAATGAATATTTGTGGTGTGTTCGGTTCCTTTTAAGTGGCTTTCAAAAGCAAGCTACTTGCTATTTTTGTGTATCCTACCAACTTATATTACAAAGCTAACTAGTGGCTACAATCAAAAACAACATTATTTTAGTGCACTTTGAACACAAGTTTGAGATAATTATTCTTTATTCTCTTGAAAAGCAAAATATATGTGGTGTGTTACATTAGTGATAACTCAGCGGCCACAGCCCAAAACAACCTCTAAATACACTTTTAAGTACACTTTAAATACAATTTTGGGTCTGTTAATCACAAAATGCATCAAATGACCTCAGAAAGCTAAAATATAACAAAAGAGTCATACAATCTACTTTTATAACACTAAAAAAAAAGGAAGTAAAATGTATAATGATTCCCAATTTTATGGCCATAATTCATAGATTTCAATCCTCATATTTCCATTCAGGCACAAATACCAGATCAACGATGCCAAATGTCATCTTAAAACCTACTGCAACACAAAGAAATAAGAATTTTGTGTCACCGTCTTCTTATTTTTGATACTCAAATGTCTTTTATATATTAAGTGTTTTATTGTTGTCCCAGATACATTATCAATCTTAAAATATGAAAATGTATCCTTGATAAAAATAAATAAATAAATAATTTTAAGAACAACTAAATCAAATAATGAAATAAACTATTTGTACAATTATATATATTTTTTTCAAATATTTAGAAATTGTAAAATGTATATAAAATGTAAAATATTTTCAATAAAAACAAAACAAATTTAAGTGTGATAAAAAAATAATAATTATGTTGTCATTTCCACCACAATCAACAATACTAAGCCTAGTAATGATTTATCAGAACACTCTAAAAACTACAGATATCTGTGCTAGTGAACTACATTTATCTGTGCTTATGTAACAAACAAGTGCCCACAGTCTACAACATTATTTCAAAGCACTTCAAATAATATTTGGATGTTTTTGATGCATTATAATTTATCATGACGGGTCACTCTTCTAAGCCGAACAGTACCTGAACTTCAGTTACCTCCGAGGTAACAGCAACACCACATGATTTAATGTGCTCCTATCCTCTCTAGAGTTCCAACCAAAATAGCACTTAAGCAAATGGGTATTGGTTACAACAGTATTAACCCTTACGCTGACAGTGTCAGAGCTCAAAACAGATCAGACGAAACATGGCTGTCTCCTGTTCTCAAACAGCTAATTATCTTTGTGCATCTCCCTTCAATTCGCAGGCGCTAGCAGCAGGCCACGCACAGAGCGCACAAAGTCTCACAGTGACCCACTTTCTGCTAACCTCAATTTCCTGCTCAAAAACCTGCACAGAAGCAGACACTCCTTTTTTCAGGAGGTCATGGAGTACTGATCAAGCCGGGAACGGTTTGATGAAATGATTTTGTTGTATAATATCACTTAACCTGGTATTGATGTGACCTGTTAAGAGATAAACAAACAAATAATAATAATAATAATAATATAATATGTGTGTGTGTACTACTGGTTATATTTATAATGTATATATAAATGCACACACATGCATGTTTATACATATTTAAGAAAAAATATGCGTCAATATATTATTTATATATATATATATATATATATATAATAAATTATATTACTATAAATATATACATTTAAATATTTTCTAAATATATTCTGTACACAGCATAAACAAAAACTTTTTTTTTTTTTGAGTGTGAGTGATCGCAATAAATCATTTGAGCACTAATTTAGTGACTTAAATATATACACACATACAGATAGCATGCATGTGAGATCTCATCAGTGAAACTCATTACACTCGGCCCCTCCCCCAATGCACAATTATCTACATATAAAGTCCATCCCCTCTCCCCACACTCATGCTGTGCCCGCGCCGCTGCATGAATCATACATGGCTCTTCACATGGATCCTGGCAGCTGCCACCGTCTCTGGCACTGATAAAACAAATCTCACAGATTCACAAAAAAATCCTTTAAAATTCCTTCAAAAGTATACAGTCCCCTTTAAGAGCACCAAGCGTGTCAAATTAATTGACGCCCCTCATTTTGTGCCCTTTAACTCTTGCCAAATGAAAGCAATCACACTGAGCTCATTGTGACGCCTGCGGGCCCACTTCATGTTCTTCATATTCTGACCTTTCAGCTCTTATACTGCATACTGGTAAAAGAAACCACAATGTGATCGCCACATGCAGAAACCTTCAGGCTCCTCTGAGAGAAGGATTTTCTGACCAGAGCACAGAGAGAGAGAGGAGAAGGAAAATGCTGGCAGGGCTAAACGCTTGATTCAGACATCGCTGAGTCCCAGCCCCCATCCTGAGCTCCGTCCGAGGGTCTCATATGGGCAGCATTTGGCTGTCTGAATGTGCAGCTATTCCACACAGCAGGTTCTCGTGAAAGACTCTACCTGCTGTTGACATTTTATGCATGTCGTTAGGAACACGGTGTTCCCTGCACATATAGATTCATGGCATAGAATGTCCTTTTTGCTTTTTACTGCCAAAGGTGAAGATTATACAGAAAAACCTCTGGGTTCAGTTGAAGGCCATACTGTAATATTACATGATTGCATCGCTTTAATCTTTTTAAAAAATGATCACCACATAAAAATGAATTACATTATTTTTTTCCATAAAGGGGTCATGCAATCCTTTGGTGGTATTTGCCCTGAAAGACAAGCTGTTAACAAGAGCTACGGTGCATACATGAGACATTTCTTTTTAGATCTCACATATATAGTGTGTGTTTGCAGTAATGTACTATATTACTGATTTATGGTGCACCTTTGTTCGGTATGAATCCACAATACTTACAGAATGTGGTGTGTGACCTATAATTTGAGAAAGGGTTATAAGAGACATTTCATGCCTTTGTATACAGGTATCGCTATATATGTGTACTGTAGATTCAAAAGTATTTTATTTTATTTTATTTTAAATATTAACTCCTTTTCAACATGATACAAATTTTTCTTGAACACCAAATCAATATATTAGAATACTTTAAGGATCATGTGACACTGACCATGACAATTGTAGTTTTCTTTATTTAAACAAAAAACAAACAAACAAACAGAAGTTTTTTGTATTTTATTTTATTTTTTAAGACATGTTTTATTATTTTTTTATTTAAGACATGGATACTTTTATAAAGCAAGAATGTATTTAACTGTTCAAAAGTGATGGCAAAGAGATTTTAATTGTTATAAGATTTCTTTGGAACTATTCATCAAAGAATATTGAAAAAAAAAAAAAAATGTATCACAGTTTCCACAGCAATCTTAACCTGCACAACCGTTTTCCTCATTGATAAGACTTTGGCTTTTTCTATGACAGGAATGGGTTGTATTTAAATATACATTCAAATCGAAAACAATTATTTTAAACTGTAATAAATTTACTATAAGGAAAGAATCAGTATTGGTATTTTTCAAAATTCGGGTCAGGAGTTACTAAATATGATTTGGTGCTCTCTGATTTATTTATTTTGGTGTTTATTGATACTTTGATTCACAAGGCTTGTTGAGCTGGACTATGCCATTACTCATCTAAATGATCAAACTTGTGATTTAAAATGGATGGCAAATAAATTATCAAGCCAGCAACCAAACAAAAACATTCTGGCAACCACCTTGAATCATGCAGATGACTTTTACACATGCAAGCACCGCTCATATTGTCTCAGAAATGTGCAGTGCGATGATAAATGACCCTTGTGTTAAAATGCCCTCATTAACCCAGTTCACAAATGCAGATGTAAAGCACCAAGCAGCATCAATCTATGATCAACTTCCTCTAACCAAATCACATGGTCAATCTCTGTAAAGGACAATGTTTCCTGAAGGCACAGGCATGGAACAACCGGTCTTCTCACCTTAAAAGACCGGCTGTTGCACTCAGCGGCCGATCTATCTGACAGACATCCTCTTCCTCCCACGCCAGTTCTGTTCTGCTGTGTTCTGGCACAGTGCACCTCTAATCAGGGTTAAATTAAGCGTCAGCTCCGCTGTGCCGTACACCAGTCACTTCGAGCATCCTCAGCTCTCCTGAGACTCAGTGAAAGCTTAAAGTGAAATGCATGCAAGTTTGTTTGGCAGATTATGACCCTATACCATCTGCAACCCTTTTAGATCAAAGCATGCCAATGATGAATAATGCATGGCAGTGCTTGTGCAACCTATACGAGTGCAATAAGTGGCTCCAATGCACCACATGCCTCTTAAAATGCATCCTGGTGGGAGCCGTTTCCATAGCAGTACCATAGGCACAATAATAGATGGAGAAATCTGCAAGAAATTATAATTTCATGCAAAGTTAATGCAATCAGCACAGTATGACAGAAAAAAAAAAACATGCAACATTTGCATACGAGTCCACCTGACTGGTCTATCAGTATTCTTATACAACAAGCCAACAACTATTTATCCTGAATGCAGCTTTTTTTAACTTCTTCCCATTCCCATGATTGAGCAAAATGACTGACATGCAGAAACTGCAAAGCCCATACAATGACACTTGTAGAATCAAACAATAAATAGTTCATTAGTAAAATATTTTAATGGAAATATTGTTTGTTTTACCCTATATTTGAAGTATTAAAATATTGTTTAGTTTTAATGAAGCTAAGTATTTTTTTTATGCACACACACACACACACACACAAAACATTTAATTATTTAGATTATTTTCATAGATTATTTCATAAATGCATTCTTGTAGCTCAAACAGTAAAAGACGGCAAGAAATGACAACATGAGTTTGATTCCCACGGAATGCAAGAACTGCTAAAATGTCACTTTGTATAAAAGCATATGTCAAATGCATAAATTTACTTGAATTCTTTTAAATAAAAATATAAATATTTTAGTCAATATTTTAACTTTTCAAAAAATTAGATTTTTTATTATTATTATTTGTATTATTATTATTATTATTATTACATTTTAAAAGTAAAAAAAAAAAAAAATTGTGTCACAACTGTATTCAGGCTATACATTTTTTTTTTTTTTTTACCAGTATGTATATATAACATGGAAGTTTGTTGTCCATGCGTAAAGGCCTTTTTTTTTTGCAAACGTCATTTTAGACACTTTAATTGCAAACTGGTTTGAATTTTTTTTTATTATTATTTATTTATTCTTGCATTGGTTTTATCCGTCAAACTATGCTGGATTGCATTAACTTTGCAACCTGACTAGTCCATTATATATTTTTTTATGTACATTATATGCTCTGTAGCATGTGTTTACAGTAGGTCAGTAGCTCGCTCTCATGCATGATCGTGCATAGATGGCAGGTTGCATGTGAGGCAGCAGTGCAGGCTTTGTTAAATAAATAGATCAGACATGCATTCATACACACTGGCAACAAAACAAACACGCCATGACTACCAAAAGTCACCTGACGCGGTTTCCAGGAAATAGAGTGTGACTGAGCGTATGGCTGTTGTATTGACGAGAGCTCAGGTGCCAGGTTCTCTCCAGGGACACTATCTGGAACCGTTTCTCTAATTATACATGCATCATCATTAACACGATCCATACAGTCATACTATAGCACAGTCTGGCTTGAAAAACTAAATGTGGTATTTTAAAATAAACAGAATTGATGTCATGTTGGATATTGTATAATTTTATAGAATGCAATATTTAGACATATGTATATCCAATTGTCAGTGAAGCAGTTTCACAAAGAAGATAAAATACTGTTAGACAAAATCATTTGTGCTGTTAAAATTCAAAATCCAAAACCATTATATTTTCTCATGTCAAAAAGATTGTCAATTATTGTATTCTAAAAACAATTAAAATACTTTCTACATCCAATCAGATATGGAGAACTACAGATTTTTCCCATGCAGAGCTTGTTGTTTGATTTTTGCTGATACTTCATGAATGCTCCTGAAATGTTAGTCATTTTGAAACTTCTGTCAGACTAAATTAGTCACAATTCGCTCTTTCAATAAAACCCCATCCTGCAAAGACACTGTTAGATTATTTTGACTGAGGCTATCAGAAATGAAGCAGCACATCATCTCAGTGCTGTCAAACACAAAAGCAGCAAAACAGCATTCTTACACAAGAACTTATGCTGAACTTCCTGTTTCCCATATATGGGCTTCCTATCTTTAAGCAAAATGACAGGAAGAAACCACGGAGTCTCCATAGAGACATTTGCAAAAAAAATATATTAATAAAATAAATTATATAAATACATATTATATTATCTTATCAATATTTTAATTCTTGATATATTTTAAATATTAGTTTTTATAAAAATACACAATATATACAATTTACAACCCCCTGAGCATCTAACTTTTATAAAACTAGATATACATAAACTGAAAATTACAACATTTATTTTATGTACTGTATGGAGTTTGTTGTCATTTCTTCTACTATTTTTTTTTTTAATCTTATGAATATCTTAAAAAATATATCTGTGAGTGATGTGGGTTTAGACACACACACACACACAGTAAATTTAGTTTTCAAAATATTTAAAATAACTACTATAAAAATATAGATTTGTATAAAATAAAAAAAAATTGATTATTTTACCAAATATCTGTATGTATTTTTTATAAATATTTAAAAAAACGAACCACTTTAACCCCCCCGAACATCTAAGCTTATAAATCTATATATGAAACAGTAAGTAAAGTATTTTTGTCCTGCAAATATCATTGTAATCTCTTTAAATCACAAATGATTTTGTGATTTTCCATTTTTGTATTAAAGTCATAACAAATAAAAACACACAGAGATAGGTGTGACTCATAAATCAGTGATATCTGTGGTGAAATATGTATAAGGAAAGGAAAAACCTTGAGGGCCCTCTGGGGTCTGTAATATGCAAAATGCATAGTTTGCAAACAACAAACAGGCCAATCATAAAAGCCCTGTCATACGCTCAGTTGATTTGAATGTGCAGACGGGGCAAACCCTGCTCTGCCTCATCACGGGAAGGGGATGCGAAGTGACAGCAATGAAATTCTCCAGCCACTTGCCCTGGGATGCATGAGGGGATAATGCAGAAACAGCTTGGTGCCAGTGGAGAGTGCAATCATCACGGCATGCAGCAAGAGCCGAGCGAGAACATAGCTGCCTTTCGTTTTGCCTGGGTTCCTCCGGGATGATAGCATTATGCGCACCTGCCGGATGTAACGTTGACCACTGTCATGCTCTATTCCCATTAAACTACATGTCCGCTGCCAGTGGATGAACTCCGCTCAAATCCCAACCCCCTTAACGGCTGTGGCGGTTGTCAAAATGCTGCCACAGCGTGTCAGAGGGCCGCTGCTCAATGAATAATGAAGTACTTCACGGCCTCATGCTGGTGTCAGCAACTGTAAGAGGACTTCAGGTGATTCTGGGAAGGGGTCATGCAATCTGCAATATGCTTTTTTATGTATAAAAAGCATGGTCTTTCGCAAGAGCATTAGCAGAGTCATGTCATTGAGCAATGTCATGTCACTGCGAAAAGGTCACGCTGTTCATAATTCTACTATTTTTTTTTTTTTTTTAATGCTGCAACACATCTATGTGCACTACATTTTCTAGTGCAAATCAAGGAGATTTCTAAAGC
Organism: Carassius auratus; assembly: GCF_003368295.1. Classification (NCBI taxonomy): domain Eukaryota; kingdom Metazoa; phylum Chordata; class Actinopteri; order Cypriniformes; family Cyprinidae; genus Carassius; species Carassius auratus. The sequence goes on from NC_039250.1 coordinate 3,168,108, forward strand.
ACGAAGCTACTTGCTGTGAATAACATTTAGTTCAGCCTTAAATTCAATCTGCCAGATGTTTACTAACTCTTGTGTTGCTTCAACCCCATTTGTAAAACATTAAAACATACATTTTCGACAGAATGCACAACTTTGTTTTCCATACAGTGAAGCTGGATGGTAATTTTTACTATTAAGACTCTAACAGACTAATGAGCAATTTAAAACGGAATTAAAAATGTATTTGAATTCCCAATTTGAAATCAATTTATACTGAGGTAACAAACAGGATGCAAAATTACAGGTAGAATATAACTATATGGAAGCAGTTAATAAGAAAAGCAAGAAAACTTCCAATTTTGGCATGAAAATTCATTGAAAGTTTATGAAATGTCATGGAGAGAGAAAGGAAGAAATGGCAGCTATGGAAATGTATATGTACATTAGTTTATACATTTGATCATATGTAATTAATAAATAAAAAGATATAAACATTTCATAACCTTTTTACCATGGAATATAATTTTTTTTTTTTTAACTGGCTTTTCAATTTGGATTTTATCTGTCACAATTTAGCTGTAAAATTTTTATATTTTTTTGAATTGCAAGAAACAAACACAGATCTGAAAAATAAACAAATAAAATGAAATTCTGAAATGTAAACTCGTAATTTTGATGAAAAAAAAAAGATACAAATTGTGAGATAAACTTCTGACTTTTTTCTTCTTCTCAGAATTTAATTCTGTTTATTTGTTTGTTTATTTTCGGTTTAATTTTTCTCAAAATTGTGAGTTTATATTTAAAAATGATGACTTTTTCTTGAAAATTTATTCAGAATTGTTTTATATATATATATATATATATATATATATATATAAAATTTCCACATTAGAATTTCTTTTAATTTAAATAGAGTAAACTCAATTCAGCTTCCTGTGTGTTTTAGCCAGTTGCATCTAAAATTCTAACTCGCGCATTGAAATAGGGCATAAGTCATTTGGACTGATTTTACACTAGTTTTAATGTGTCCTTGATGTTTGGCAGTATGAATATCCTTCTCTTGTTTTGTACAGAAAAGGCAACTCGGACATCTTTTATTATCTCATGTTGCATGGGTGAAAGAAAACAGTACAGAGTCAGAAGACATTATGACAAGCAAACAACATTCAGTTGTCTCAAACTATATACCTGCAGCAAAGTCTTTTCAAAACTAAGTGGAAAAAGAGATTGATGTGAGTGAGGTGGGCTTTTGATGCACAAACAATTCTGTAAGCAAGCCAATAAAACAACCATAAGCGAAATTATCGACATTCTTTCCAAAAAAAGGTATCTGTTGCTAAGTAAATCAAGGACAACACTATTTTTGTGGTCAACTTCCTGGATATCTATTGAAATGCAGGTCATGGAGGTGTAGAATGAGAGACGGAGATGAGGAATGTTTCATGCCCATGTGAAGCAGTGATGAACTGGAGAAGGTTTGGGAAGTAATGGGGCTTGGGTTTCCTAAAGATCTTCAAACTGAGGGAGGTGTTTGCATATGGAGAGAATCATGAGCACAGAAGCGTTGAAAATGATAATCTCACAAAGGACTTGATTAATGGGCTACTGTGCTCTAATTCGTAGCATGTTTCGCTGGGTAAGTTCAACCTGTAATTGCTCAATTATTTTCAACATGAGGGAAGATCGAATGCTCTGATCCAAAACCTAGTCCGCTTCATAAAAAGATGGCACAGGTGCGCACATCAGTGCACAAAAACTACTGGGTTACAGTGGAGAAAATATTTATCTGATCCCCTGCTGATTTTGTCAGTTTGCCAACAAAGAAATGAAGGGTCTGTAATTTTTATGGTAGGTTAATTCTAATGGATAGGGACAGAATATGGACCAAAAAATCCAGAAAAACACATCATATAAAGGATAGAGATTGATTTGAACATTTGATTTGCAAGAAAAAAAGATAATGACAAATTATTTATTATTAAATAAAAATAAAATAAAAATAATAACTATTAAATAATAATAACTGTAAATGTTTTATGATCAATCCCATAAAGCATTGCAGCAAATTCAGATTACATAAAAAAACTAAAATGAATTATTTAATTATAAATTATATATATATATATATATATATATATATATATATATATATATATATATATATATATATATATATATATAATATTTCAATTTTAATATCAGGACAATATAAATAGAAATAAAAATGAGATGGCATTTTAATTAATAAAATAATATTTTAAAAGTTATGTTTCACATTTTTACAAAATGCTTTAAAAAAATTATTTAATCTTTCTAAATAATTTAGGATTACAAAAGAAACATTTATTGAGATATATATATATATATATATATATATATATAATTTATTTAAGCAAGTCATTTAGTGGACTGTCTAACAGGCAACATACAGCAAAGTTTTCAGAACTTAAATGTTCTCTAAACACAGAAAACACAGAAAAAGTCACACAGAAAAAAGGGAAATGTTTGCAGATTTCTTTCTGTTCTGGACAAACAGTAACGACAATCCCATAAAGTGCTTTTCTAACAAGGTGCTGTGTTTTAGTGGGAACACGAAGAAAAGAACAGGGTGATAAATAAGCTCATTCTAATGGAGCATGATGTTCTAATGAACCTGGAAAGTTTTCTTGTTCCCAAACTCTGCCGTCTGTCACAGGGAGAAAGAACACGGAGAACCACTGCAGGATTTAAACAGAGATAAAAGTCTGTCTCTACTCTGTTATGATTCTTAATTGAATGAGAGAGACCACTTGAGAGAAAAAAACCAGAGAGAAAGAGAGAGAGAAAGCAGCAGGGAAGCAACAATAACAGAATATGAAAAAGCCTTAACAAGCGTCCTGCTGTTAGACATTATTATTCAAGTTCTGTCATTTTCTTTTCTTTAATTACAAGAATTTATGAAGACTCAGAGAATCTTAAGACCTTGGCAGCCAGTTAAACTACAGATTATCAAATAATATCTGTATTAAACTAGATTTTTACATTTTATGAAAAAGAGCGTGGTGCTATTTTACTATTAGTTTTTTAATGTTAGACTTTTCATTTCTGTTTTCCCTTTAAAGTTTTAGCAATTTGGTTTTATTTATCTTTTTTTTTCTTAATTTATTTTACTTAAGGATTGCTGCCTTGTTAACTAGCTGAAATAAAAGTTTAATATATATTTTTTATATTTGATTTTATTATAGTTAATGTTTATTTTAGGTAAAAACATTTTATATTTATGATTTAATTTAAAACTCTTTTTGGCCTTATCGGCCATCAGATGACAGTTGAGAACCAACCTTACTGAACAATTTGAGAAATATTCATGACTATACAACAAATACTTATGTAATAATGAATAATACTTATGGGAACTAGTGATGCGGATAAACTGAACAGCATTAATAATCAACTAAATATCAATGTAAAATCTATCTCTTCAGATGCCAGATGCAAAAAACAAAATAATCTTTAATAATTGCTCTTCAGTGAGTCAAAATCACAAACAGTCTCAGACTCAGCCTCAGGTATAAGGACAAAGATGTATAACACGGAGTTCCTCCAGAATGAAACCATTCAGGTGAGGATTACCCACACACCCAAACTCATCCCTTCATCTGATCTGATATTTATGGGTAAATAAGCAAACAAATTATGTCTGGAAAGCTGGTTCTGTGAAAAGTCTTTTTTGTTCTCACATTGCATCAGCAATGCGCGGTGGATAAGACACATGCCTTTGGTGTGAGAGACCCGGGTTCGAATCCACTGTGAGACACCAATGTGTCCCTGAGCAAGACACTTAACCCCTAGTTGCTCAAGAGGCGTGTGACCTCTGACATATATAGCAATTGTAAGTCGCTTTGGATAAAAGTGTCAGCTAAATGAATAGATGTAAATGTGATGGGCCCAGTGTGAGAGCGGCAGGAAAACAGATCATCATTAACTCAGCAGAGGTGCAGCCCTCGTTGCTTCCTGCGGAAAGGAGTTATTTCTTCTTATCTTGCTCAGAACTCAGGGTCAGGATGTTCAAAATAGATTTACAACGATTGTTAATTTCTTAACTGATGCAACTGACAAAGATAATTCTCAGAAAAAAGATTTCTAAGAAACCTTTCTGCTTTTGAGCAAACATGTGGAGTCAGTAAGGTGTTTTTTTTTTTCACAACTGTTTTAAACACTGATAATAATAATAAGAAATGTTTCATTAGCACCAAAGCATATTATAATGATTTCTGAAGGATCATGTGATAGCCTATATATATATATATATATATATATATATATATATATATATATATATATATATATATATATATATATATATATATATATTAGTGCTGTCAAAATTAGCGCGTTAACGCATTCGATTAATTTGAAATATTTAACGCGTTAAAAAAAAATAACGCAATTAACGCGGTTGCAGTTTTTTTTATTTCCAGTTGTGGCCTATGTGTGTTCAACGTGCAAAGAAATATGGATAAGACCAAGGAAGGACTTTTAGATGGAAAGTTTCAGTATAAAACTCTGCCGGATTACTCTTCAGTCTGCCACAAGAAACATTACTCTTCATTCAGTCTGCCACAAGAAACAGCAACATTAAAATCATGAACTCAAATGTCATTGTTTAAAAAAAAAAAACAATGACTGTTGTAACAGTGTGTAAATCAGACCTTTCTGTAACGCTAACGTTAATAAGCTTAAACGAAAATAACGAAATAATTGTGTAGCGTAGTATTTTTTGTACACAGTGCCGTGAACTGTCAATCACTCCTGTGCGCGTGCATCACTGTCCTCCTCAGCTGCAGCAACTTGCGCTCTCTCTCTTCATCAAGCTTTAAAACAAAAAGGGGACAAAAAGATCATATTGTCTTTGTGCATAGGCTATAGATTAATTAGATAAATGAATATCTAAATTTGTGTCTTGCCGTCTACGGTATTTTTTTAGAACTTAGAAAAAAGATGCTGCAGCCAATGAACAGCCAGCGGGGGCTGCAGGACGACTCAACCTCCGCAGACAGTTTTTAATGTTTATCAGACAATACATACTCAAGATTTTGCTTTAGTATAATTTTCGGGACAATTGGGGCCAGATTCGGGAGTCGGGACAACAGTTTAGATTTCGGGACTGTCCCGAATTTTTCGGGACATCTGGTCACCCTTCCTGAAAGAGCTGCATTACTTCATTAGCTTGAGACTGACCTGCAGTGATCGGATTCAAATTTGGTGAGGTGTCAGTCAGCGAATCATCTGATTCTGGTCTTGTTCTTGCAGTAACATATTAAGTGTTGTTGTTAACTGTATTTGATTTTTAACCGAACCGAGTGTGGTGTACACTCACAACGAGTTTCACACACCTTCTCCAGCCACGTTGAGTTGTTGACACTTAACAGTGGGAAAAGCGACACATGCACTTTTCACTTGTATAACTTAAGGGTGAATGGGTAATGTAGTTACTGCTCTCGGTGGGATGAATTAGGAAGCTTGCATTGTGAAGGGCGCTCTGAAAATCGGCAGTGCAGGTAAAAGATTAAAACCTCTATTAAAACAGATGTCCAAATGAGCGTGCCGGTACGCTAAAAGCACGTTCTGGGCGCACGGAGAGGTGGCGGTACGCTCAAGAGCTATATTTGGAAGTGGAGGTACTGAGTACCGGTGCGTACCAGCCCACTTAAAGCACTGGCAATGACTATACTTTGGAATTTTTTTGCAGTCCACTTAGAATTCAACATGGAAATCATTTTTGTTTTATATTGGCATTGATTGTTTTGAAATTCAAATGGCACTTACATGCCTGTGTTTTTATTTCTGTAATAAATATGGCTTTCAAGCCAACAGTTCATTTGGAGGATATTGATGGTTTTTTGCAGGTATGTTGTTTACATGAGAAAATCTGTGTTACAAGTTAAACAAAAATTCCAATAAACAATCATATTTTGAATTTAAATAGTTTCTTTGTCTTGAGTTTACATTAATTATTTACATTTGACATTTACATATCCAAAAAGTTTCAGTCTTTTAATTGCGATTAATCAAAAAAAATTGTGCGAATAATTTCTTTAATTTTTTTTTAATCGATTGACAGCACTAACATATATATATATATATATATATATATATATATATATATATATATATATATATATATATATATATATATATATATATAATTATTGTTTAAAGCCTTATACACAGTTCTTAAAAATAATATTAAATAAAATAAAAAAAATTCAAAATGTATATTTCAATAATTATATAGAAAACAAAAACATCTTGAATATAAAATCGAATTGAAAAGTTATTTTAAATTGTAATAATATATCACAATATTCATGTTTTACTCCTCTTTCTATCAAGCATTGGTGAGCATTCATTCAAAAACGTAAAAACAAACTTTCTGCCCCCAGATTTTTGCATTTATTTGTACACTTTGTTTGATGGCCTTTTCATTTGATATTTATGTACACTTCACTGTGTTTTTAGTAGGTTTATACAGTGTATATATAAATGTCCCCAACGAGCTGTTTTTGTCTGTTGTTTGTTGACAATGGTGTCATGGGAGCAGAGGTGACGGGGTGTGTTGGAGTGAATGTGTGTGGTTGGGTGTGAAGTCACACACTCCGTCTGAGTGGATCACAGTGAATCACAGCTGCTGTCTGGACATGTTCATCATACCTCACACGTTCCACAGCTGATATGTCACTCCTGGCCTTCAATCAAGTGGACAGTAGATCTCATAGATCTTGATGAGGCCTAACTGTACGCCAATCCCTCTGAACCTAGAAATGAAAATCCTGTCATTTTTTAAGTCTTATTTTCTTCCAAATCTTTGAGACATTCTTTCTTCTGTGGAACAAAAATATGCTTTTTTGAAAGTCAACTGGACACCATTGAAAATTAACACACTTAACCAAGCATTCTGCACACGTAAGAACCTTCCAGTTTTATAAAGCCATCATAATTATAGCCTCACCTTAGGCCTCCACCTTTAAAGCCTTAAAGTCAACATGATATCAGAATTGACCCGGGTGTCCTCCTTAAAATTGCTCATGGTCTTTTTTAGCATGATTCATCAGTAGATGTCAATCTGCAATTCTTAAAAATACAGGTTCTTCACTGGCATTTATAGTTCCATGAAGAACCTTTGACATCCAATGGATATTCCAATGGTCAAAAGATTATTTATAGTGGAAAACAGTTCTTTAGATTATGAAATGTTCCACACACTAACAGAGATGTTCTTTTAAGAACTATTCACTAAAAGTTTCTCTGAACAATGAAAAAAAAAAATATATATTTCTGCTGATTTGCATGGGTCCAGTCACAAAACATTCAGTCAAATCGAATGTGATGCATTTAAATCACATGTCTTATGGATGGAAGTCCAATGGATAAAATAACCAAGCCTACATTTTTTTTCCCACTTAATATACTGTTTCACCCTAATTGTCTCACATTATGCAATTAAGTAATTAGTTAATTCTAAATAATTATCGGGTCATTATTTAGTCACGGGGATGAGTCTGTTTTTCAATAGGAAATATAATTTATTGCTTCTGAAGTCATATAAAAGCGTTTTTTGAGGAACAGACCTACATTCTCAGTTGGATATTGGAGATACTGGATATTCGATTGTTTGTCAATTTACTTTATACTTTTTTTTTTTAAATCTTAAAAAAAAAAAAAATGCTGGAGGCTTGAGACTGTACCATAGACTGCAAGTAAATAACAGTATCAAGGTCCATAAAAAGTATGAAAATCACTCCATATCTCCATGCTGCATGCTCTTCTGTGTCCTCCAGACCACAAGGATGTGCTATTTCTGTGTATTTAGCTTTGATGTGAAGAAAAAAAAAAAAAAACCAGTGCATCCTTGTGGCGCGGAGAACACAGAAGCACATCGGTGATATGGAGTGACACAGAGGAGACCATTGACAAAGGAATTATTGAATAAAGTTATTTTTGTTTTCCTTCACTTACAAAACAAAAGTGTTGCCGTCACTTCATATAACCCAGATTGCATGTCTGATGGCAGATGAAGTATTCTGACAATGACTTTTCATACCTTTTATGGACCTTGACACTGTTATTTATTTGGCAGTCTATGGGACAGTCTCAAGCCTCCAGGGTTTTCATCCAAATATTAAAAATTATGTTCTGAAGACAAACAGAGATTTTACGGGTTTGGAACGACATGGGGTAAGTGATTAATGACAACATTTTAATTTAAGGGTGGAGTATCCCTTTAATGCATTTCATTTCTTTATATTTTTATTAAATCCATCTGATCGGCCCAGGCACCTCACACGCACAAAACAACATTAGTTCTAGCATTGCTTGACATTTCAGGTATTCATCATCAAACTAAAATGCAGTCGAACAAATATAAAAGTTACACTGTATATTTTAAAAGGTCCACTGTAAAATCAGCGTGCAGTGCCCAAACAACAGTTTTACACATGTAAAGGATTTTGCGTTAATATTGGAACATGAGTGAAGTATCAAGCCATGTTTAAGCTACAGTACATAATAAATAAGTTTAACAACCAAATGTTACAAATATGGCAAAAATGGAATCATTTAGATTCTTGTCAAATGAGAGAGGCTCATGAGCCCAGTGCCTTTTCAGCTTTGAATGACATTTGTGCCGTTTATAATAAATGCCACTAGCTTACAGCATGATTTTTTAAATATTATAGTTTAATATATAATTTTATAGCTGTTTATTTTGTCATTCTTGTTCTGTAATATCGATACACAGTATGTAATTGTTTGCAGTTAACAAGGTTAACGGGTGTTTTTGGAGTGAGATCAGTTTCTTTTTCATGCGATTACTTCCTCTGTTTGATAGGGTTTTGTTTCTCCGTTTTGTAAACAATAGGAGTTTTAAGGGCATAGTATTCAAATGCCAATTGAATAATAAAAATAAATAAATAAATAGTGCAGACGATTACCATTTCCCTCGAAATATAAATCGTGTGCATTATTTAATAAATCGAGGAAACTAATGAATAAATCGTGCGCACAATTTATAAACTATGGGAATTAATTAGTAAATATGTGCATCCAATTTAATCTACTTTTTCTATAGATTTTTTGCACCCTTAGATTCCAGATTTACAAATAGTTACATCCAAATAGCTCAAATAGTTACAAACCATGCATCAATGGAAAGCTTATTTATTAAACTTTTTTATGAAAAAATGACCCTTATGATGGGTTTTGTGGTCCAGGGTCACATATAAGAGTCATATGGGTTACTTTTCCTTTTTATTTATTTATTTTTTTTTTTGATATTTTGTGTTTGTATGGTGAATTTTTTTTTTTTTTTTAAGTTAATGTTCATATTTTAATGATGAACTCTTGTAATTGTCGTCTGACGTTTGGAAAGCAGTTGCATGTAACCGAATACGCAAGGACCTTTCCGTGACAATTACACCCCCTCCCCCCTCCAGAGATCAGAGCACGAGGTGAGGATGGGGCCGCAGCATCGTTTCCATGACAACCTCGCCAAAGCCATTTGCAGAGGCAGCAGCTCGATCAGCTAATTGAAGCAATCACAGAAGAAACCGAGCCGCTGTGCCAGATCAGCTCACTGTACCCTTCCCCCAGCAGTGCAACCCCTCGCCCGTCTCCCGCCTTATTCACAATTCAATCAGCCTCCATAATCCATCAGGAACTCCAGCTAATTCAGCTAGTGTGGGCTTTTCTCACTCATTACAGACTTCAGCAGTGCAGGTACGGGAGGACGAGAGGAGAGACTTTTGCTCTGAACCTGCTGGGCAGGTCGATATTTATAGAGGATGTCAGAGTGAAAGGGAAAGAGATCAAGGCTTGGTTTCAAGGCTCAGTGAGATGTTTTCTAAATTCCACTGTACACTGTGTGACTTCTTCTGTCCTTTATGACAACTGCTTGTTAGATTGTATGATATAACCCAAGTGAGATGTTGAGTAAAAGGCACAGCAGACGGTGTGACATCAGTGGAGAAATGGCATACTGTACAATATAGTTTGGCTGTCTTATGACTTTGTACAAAATCCAGTCCTGTCACATTCTCAATCTTGCCAGAATTACAAATCAATTTGTGATTATGGCATGATTGAGAATGTGACAGGATTGGATTTTATACAACACACACACACACACACACACACACACACACACACACACACACACACACACACACACACACATATATAATTCCAAATTACATTATAATTTTATTTATTTTAATAGGATAAACACCATATTGGAGTTCAAGGACAAACTGGGGTTCGTGTAGGATTATCAGGGGGTTTGTAAATGTAAAGGGGTTATATGGTTCATTTGCTTATTTGGTTTAAGGTTTAAAAAAAACAGTTTTCTACTTTTACGAAGCTCATTGTTCTGAAAAGCTAGGTGTACACTGATTGGCCAGCTATCCAGTGCGTTGTGATTGGCCAAATGCCTCAAGTGTTACACCCCTTATCATACGGTGATGCCATCTCCTGGCACGACTAGACAAAACCAATAAAACCCATTACAAACGAGGCATTTGTTTCGTCCAGTTGGGATATAATTACTGATTATAATGACTTATACTGTCTTTTTACGTGTTGCGTTGCATTGCGCCGCGTAAAAATAAAACCATGTCTTAATGTGTGATCTGAGAAATGACAAACAATATGCGCTACTCTACACTGCTCATAACTTGTGTTGGAATCATCAGTGGCAAATTCTTTAAAGGTGCTGTGTAGCTGAACTAGGTATTTCAGTCCAAATTCAAATTTAAGCTCTTGGACACCAACACTCGTTAACTTTGTTGGAGGTTATATTAATCGCAAAGGCAGCATTGGTGAACGTCATACTAAAGAGCTAATTCTATACTGAAAAAATAAATCCTATTTTATTTCCCAAATTTGGCAAAAAATCATGGCATTTTGTACATTGTGTAACAGGATTAAAGCAGCATGCTAACTCAACCACATGCACACACAAATAGCATTATAGTTGGGTTTATGGATTATCATTTTGCAACAAGCATGATATTATATGCATATATGCACTCACAAATATAGTTTAATAAAGAAAAAGTCAATTTTTTTTTTAATTTTACATTAAATCATTTTTGGTATTGAATGATGACATTTACTATTTTGAAAGGATCACCTTTTTTACTGAACTTGTCGCATTAATTTTTTTTCTAGGATTGATTTCACTGAGAAGGATACCTAAGAATTATCTAAAATAAGATTTTTTTTAGCAAGTATTATAATTAATCTGCAGACATTTTTGGAACAGTCATGAGCATGTACGAAGCTTTACAATGATGCCAACTGTACGTACAGTAGGCGATTCTCTAGATTATGGAACATAGCCACAGAGAGAGAGAAAGTGAACGTGAGTGTTTACTGTACTGCAAGTTCACATGACAAGATGGAGAGGAACTGACAGCCTGTGGGAGCATTATTAAAGGGTTTGCAGTGCATCTGTGTGCATGCTTATTACAAAGTATGGTCTGTAACATGTGGTTTTGTGTGTGTGCTCATGCATGCTAAATGCATTCTGAGTGTAATTACTGTGAGAGTGTGCATGTCAGCAGGAGTCCGTGTGATTTTGCTGGTCTGTAAATACCCACACTTATGTGCTACTTTCAGAGGATGGCTACTTTCATGCCGATATGCTTCTTACCACACATTCTTCCCAGGAAAACCATGCAATTCTTATGGCTTGCAACAGAGAATAGTCTGTAGTAAAAAAGTAAAGTAAAAAATTTACTAACAGTAAAAGTAAAAAAAAAAATATAATCTAAAATAACTTTTTTTTTTTACCATTTAAAATAACTTTTTATTTTTATATATTTATAAATCACTCCTGTGATGACAATGTTGAATTTTCAGTCAGCGTCACATGATCTTTCAGAAATAATTCTGATGATGCTGATTTTGTGCTTATTATTGGTGCTCAGTTCTACTTTTTGAGGATTCTTTGATGAATAGAGCCTCTATTTGAATATAAATCTTTTGTAATATAATACGCCTTTAGTGTCACTTTAAAGCAATTTAATGTTCCCTTTCTGAATATTTTCTTTTACGTTTTAAGTATATACATCTATAAAAATATAATAAAATACATAAAATATTGAAAAAGTAGAAAACAGAATTATTGCATCAACTATAATTTCTATTTAATTTCATCCTTAATTCTAAGATTTCTATAACATAAACTTCATACTAGAATCTTATGATTGGCTGAGAGTCTTCTATCTGGCCTCCATGTAAGAATGTAAAGCTTCTTTGTTGTATGTTAGGCTTCCTCATCCTCCTCCTCCTTTCTGCCCCGCAGGTATTCAGCCGAAAGAATTGGACAGGTTGACTCGAGCAGTGATGTTGTTATCTAGCGCCTGCACATGTCTCTATGTGGACAAAACCCATCAGTGTAACCACTGGAGCGCCAGTCATTTTTATCATGAACCGAACCAGTGCTGCTAGAGCTCGTTTTGCACTGGACCCCAGCAGACATGTCAAACGGATATGACTGAAGCATCTCGGCTCTTGACACCTCTCTTAAGGTCTGAGATTACAGGACTGGGAATTAGACATCATCCTTCGGAAGAGACTATCAGCCCCTGACACACTGTACATGTTCAGCATGGCATGATAATCTCTCTGCGTGTGCTAACATGACATTAAAGCAACTCTTCTTTATTAATCCCTGATAAACCCATATTAATCGTAATCGAAGTTAAAATCCCAAAATTCCCAGTGCTCCATTTTCTGTCAGTGCTGCTGACACAAGAGAATTACTTTTTTTTTTTTAATAGGTTATAGGCCCACACCTGGCTGGATTTAAATGTGAATTGTAAATCTGAACATTTTAAAAGCAAAATGTATTATACCTTTCTGATGGTAATACAGTTTAGCTAAAATATGTATTCATTAACAAAAGGCAAAGACATATTGTAGAAGTTTGTGAATGATATACATTCAAATTTCGTCATTACATTTTAGTACATATAACTTAATTTCTGAACTTGTTTGTTTTGTTTTCCTTGTGGATTACATGGGTTGTTACCGACATCTGTTGAAATTTCAAGTAAACAGCTTTAGAAATGTATTTACAAATGTTGATGTTTTCATTACCCACTGTACACAATATGATATGGTATGATATATGACACATGACATATGACACATGATAAGATATATGATATGATAGCAGTATTTATCCGGCACAAAAACAAAGATCTCAATTAGGATTGATTGAATTAAATCTATTCTAAACACAACTAATTAAAATAGAAAACAATCTATATAATCAAAACAGACAAAGATTGACTACAATATATCAAATATAAAAATTACATAAAAGCATGCTATTTCTTTGCCTCTAACATACAGGTTTCAAAAGAGGGTTTTCAAAGCGACATTATAAAAAACATTCTACGAGTTCTATGGAAATTTTAATAATCTCAAGAACCTTTTCCCCTAACTGTTTTTTTTCTTTCAAGCTGGGTTCACTGCTAAAGACTTGTTGCACCACAATGACATTGATATTTGTGTGTATTTGTCTACTTCTTTCCCACAATCCTTTGCTGTGAAGCAATTGACAAATGAATGATAAAGCCACGATATACATTTTCCTTGCAGAAACTCCCCATCTGCTCAATAATTCACACACCATCTGCCCAATCGGCCTCCCACAAGCCACCAGTGGCAGACGCAGTGATAGACACCCGAACACTAGCGCTTCAGCACGGTGACTGAAACATAGGAAATGCTACAGACCGGGGCCGGGGTCAGAGGCCGTCGCTCATGGCATCTCCATGACGTGCAGTCCCAGCATAGCACACTCTGACATGCTCTCCGCTCTCTTCAGCTCTATATATAGATGTGCTCCGCTTCTGTCCACCTGCCAGAGGGTCTAAAAATAGCAGCATGCTCATTTTCCTTCACTCCAGCTCCACACCACACCGCACCGGGCCGGCCGATCAACTTTCAAACCGCAGTAAGATGGGGGCAGAGATAGAAGGATAGACAACGATATGCTTGTAGTTATACATGTCTTTCACACATGTCCTGCAGCAATGTGGCTTACGTGGATAACACCATTAAACATGGTGGCCTCCCTCGGGCTGTCCACTGTAAATCACATTTTATAAAATGGGCTCTAAAATCTGACTGGAAGAGCCTTGTTCATTATATTTCTGGCATGAACTGTCATGCATTTTGTTGAGGAAAGGTGCCACATTAATTTTCTGAGCAATTATATCTGCGATTTCCAACAAAACAAAAAACAAAAATTAAGCATTGACCCAGTAAGCAACCACACAGCAATAACTAAGAACATATAGCAACTACCTAGCAACCTCCTAGCAAAACACACACACACACACACACACACACACAAATAATCAGTGTATGCACTGATATAAAAATTCTAGTCAATACTAATGAGACGATAATTATTGTGATCTTAGGGCAGAAAAAAAAAAAAACATTTCAAAATTTTAAAAACAAATAGTTCTTTATTTTTACAGTATGAACATTTGTGCAAATTAATAATGATGCATTGGTATTTAAATTCTGAAACTGTATTATATTGTAAATACATTTGTGTAAGTTAACAGGGATGCACTGGTATTAAAATTCCAGCCGATACTGATAAGCCAATAATTATTGTCATGTTATGGCATAAAACCACTGATCTAGATCAATGCATATAACTGATTAAACAATAAAATAAACAAATAAATAAATAAATAAAAATCAACAAATTCAGGAAAAATGGGTACTAAATCACAATTACAATGTAGAAAATGTAAAAATCTATGTAAGCTTCACTTTATTTTATCATATAGCTAATGCAGTATTATAGAGGTTGTAAGCCACTTTATTTTGAACCCTGGTAAAAATAAATTTAGCTTTTAAAATTTTTTTCTAGTGTTTAAATGGAATACGTTTTAATGAATATTCATGGATAATTAGTATGAATATTCATTAAACCAGGTCAAAGGTCATTGAAAATGCATAAATAAGCACTGTAAGCAATTACAGGAAAATGGAAGATTTAGTTCAAGTGAGAATTGTTGATTTTGTCCTCACAGCATAATGAGTGGAATGTATGAATAACAGACTGGCTTCCCTGTCCAGCTGCTCTCTGTTTGTTTCTATGTTTGCCTATACGGAAGTGTTACATAAGCAGGTGAGACAGGATACAGAGTAAAATCACAGAACATTCCCTGTCCCTAAGGAGGTACATTTCCTTCTTCCTGATCTCCGTGTTCAATCCACTGCTTGGAAGCAGAAACAGGAAGTCAACAGACGGTCAAGCGTTCCATTTCAACAGGAAAATATGCCTCTAAAAGATGTCATGACACTGGCACCACATAGCAAACAGTGCATGACCGTGAACTGAATCCCTCTGAAAAACACACAAGCTAAAAATACCGGTGTGTTAAAAATATGCTCAGAGTTGACCGTAAATGTAAAGCAGCATTTTCCACACAAGACACATTGCTTGTCAGGATGAAATAAATACTGGCCACAAAGAAATGTCTTTTTTCCTTCTATTCATTCTTGGAATAACAATTATAGATTACAGTTTTTACATTATTTTGCCAAACATCTAGAGTTACCAAAACCATCTGTTTTCTATTGTTTGCAAAAGACAAAAATAATATATCTATCTATGCTCTTATGATTCAAATGCTTTAATTATTATTTTTTTATTATTTATATACAAAAATGGCAAAATGTATTACATTATAATCCCAACTTTGTAATATTTAAGCATTAACACATTTGACAGAACTGATCTAAAGGTTTATGCTCATAGGATTAAAATGTATTAATTATACACAAATTGGAATTGTCTAATATTTATATGCATTTTATTTTAGATTTTATCATTTTGATTTAGCAGATTAAAAGTATTAAATTTAGGCATAACTGACATATTAACATTATATATCATATAAAATAAATTAAAATGCTAAAATAAAAGAGATACAATATTTTATGATTATGATATAGTAATCCTTTAAAAAGGGACCCCATCACTGTATTATTGTAGTGGTGTGCATTTAAGAGACACGACTTGGCATCCTGTTTAGTAGTGCACAGCTAATACTTAGAAGACAATGCTTTTCAACATGTGCTTATGTGCACATGGATAATTCGAAACATTTATCAAAACTAAAGACGCTGTCATCCCTTACTGGCTTGGGGCATTTAACAAAGGTAGAGGTTACTTTGTGTGTCACTAAAACACATTAACCATGTTTGACAGATGAAATACGTGCATTATGAACGAATGGGATTCAAATGAATAAACCAGTGGCAAGAAGTGCTGGTTACAGTGAGATGCGTTCAGGACACACAGAGCTTTTAATACAGCATAGAAAAGAATCAATATCACTGTATCCTGGAGCAGGATTCAGAAACTCATTGGACAGGAGAAATCTGATGCTTCTGTTTGTTGGGATCCCTGGGGCGCTTACATACAAATCGCATGCAGCACGGGTGTAGTGTGCTTTAAGTGGATTATAGAGGGATATAGTATCTGAATCGGGATGTAATACAGCAAAAGAGCAAATACAAAGAGGAACATCTTTGTTTATCTTACGGTCTTTCAGAATTGTGTCTCTGCTAATCACTACTTTACTACTTTAGACCTACATAGCAATTATTATTGTATATACAAGTATATAATTAAATGTATAATAAATCAATAATAAAGAGAGGAATAATATAATTTTATATACTTATGTTTACAGGTACATCTAAAAAAAAACCTCAAATGTAAATATTCTAATTCTTTGAAATACTGGATTTTTGACTGGATTCATGAGCTGTAAGCTCTATGTATAAAAAAAAAAAAAAAAAGTTTTACTTGTATGTAATGAATCCAGTTTCACTTTTTGAAAAAAGTTACAAAAAATAACTTTTCCATGTGTGTGTGTGTGTGTGTGTATGTGTGTATATATATATATATATATATATATATATATATATATATATATATATATATATATATATATATATAAAAATTAAATAAGATAGTAATTTTGAACAAAAAAAAACATTTCAAATGAATTCTAAAAAAGTATACTTTGTGGGTGGGTGGATGGATGGATAAACAGATATAGTAAAAAAAAAAAAAAAAAAAAAAAGTATGTACAGTAATCTTATATATGAACACACATGATTTTTGATTAAACCGAGGTGAGGATTTGTTTTATTTACTTACTTTTGGACTTATGCTTCCCATCCTGACTATGATATGAGAAAGCAATAACAGCCTATACAAATAAGAAAATGCTTCACATAACCGAGACCCAACCTACTTCAAATATAATAGCAGAACAATACAAACATTAACACGATCTACACTCAATAACAGAATATGCTTTCATTACTGTGTACTGCAGTATTGATTCTAGGATGAAAGGATTATTTCATTCTCTGTGCATAGCATCTATCACATGTTACCAATTACTTTAGACAATATTTTAAAACCCGTAGCTTGTAAAAATTTAAGATAATTACTTTATAGTAAATACATATTATATTTAAATTTAATAAAAATTATAATTTGTTTTTTGCATTTTTGGAGTAGTTCACTGAAATAGGCAGAAGTGCAGTCTGCTGTGAATATTTGCATATTTGAGTCTTGAAGGTGTGGTCTAATCACTTCATGTCTGGCCAGCAGCAATGCAGAACAAACCAGAACAGTCATCCTGGCTCAGCAAAACAATGTGAACTATTCCAGAATCCATTTCTTAAACTCAGTGACCTGCATTTCTGCAAGGCCTCATTCATTTTTACACAACTGAGGGATGAGTGCGCTAACAGTAAGCTGCATATGCTGTTCATACACAAAACATTGAAAATAACCTTGAATGTTACTTCAAAAGAACAATTCAAAAGAAAAACCCAAACTCAACCACCAGTAGCCAAAAGCAACACCGACATATTGTCCAACTGACAACCGGTGAACACGTGCCAGCGTATCTCCTCTGTCAGTGGCCACAGAAGAAGAACAAAGGAGCGCTAAATCCTGAAGCATGGCCTCTCTCGAACAGTGTAATACGAGGATAAGAAAACCCCATAAAACCCACAGACAAAAACATTAGAGAGGCTGGGATTGCCTCTGTCTGCGGACACGCTGCCCTCAGTGCACCACCAGGCTTTAAACGCCATTCGGTCAGGCTTCAAAGCATAGATATGCCATGACATCAGTGCAGCTGGTTTCGGCTGCTGAACTAGGTGCATTCTGGGGTTACTTGGCCATGAATAGCCAGCAGCTGAGATTATATCTTCTAAGCGCTGGACTGAGAGAAACAGCTGTTGGGCTGAATGACAGAAAGGGGCAGCCTGACTGTAAGCAATAACACTACCCTCATATTCAGCCCTTCACTTTAAAAGAATGTTCTGGGTTCAAAATAATTGGGGTTTATTTATGACATGCTGTTGATTAACACAGAAAAAAAATAATTAGCTCATCAGTTTGCAAAAATATGTTGCAGCAGTGTTATAAAATGAAAAACATAAAGGAAAATGATCATAAACCAAAATATAAACTCCAAATCTAAGTAAATGGTCAGTTTTACAAACCCGATTCCAAAAAATTTGGGACACTGTACAAATTGTGAGTAAAAAAGGAATGGAATAATTTACAAATCTTGTATTTTATTCAAAACAGCATATAGATAACATATCAAATGTTGAAAGTGAGACATTTTGAAATGTCATGCCAAACATTGGCTCATTTTGGATTTCATGAGAGCTACACATTCCAAAAAAGTTGGGACAGCTAGCAATAAGAGGCCAGAAAAGTTAAATGTACATAAAAGGAAAACCTGGAGGACCAATTTGCAACTTATTAGGTCAACTGGCAACATGACTGGATATAAAGAAGAGCCTCTCAGAGTGGCAGTGTCTCTCAGAAGTCAAGATGGGCAGAGGATCACCAATTCCCCAAATGCTGCGGCAAAAAATAGTGGAGCAATATCAGAAAGGAGTTTCTCAGAGAAAAACTGCAAAGAGTTTAAAGGGTTAGTTCGCTCAAAAATGAAAATTATGTCATTAATAACTCACCCTTATGCTGTTCCAAACACGATAAAAGGAGGTCTTACATGTTTGGAACAGCATAAGGGTGAGTTATTAATGACATAATTTTAATTTTTGGGCGAACTAACCCTTTAAGTGGAAGAATATGACAACTGTAGCCAAATTCCTTGACACATCTGTGTGTGGTGGCTCCTGATGCCTTGACCCCAGCCTCATTCCATTCCTTGTGAAGTTCACTCAAATTCTTGAATCGATTTTGCAATCCTCATAAGGCGGCAGTACTCTCGGTTGGCTGTGCATCTTTTTCTTCCACACTTTTTCCTTCCACTCAACTTTCTGTTAACATGCTTGGATACAGCACTCTGTGAACAACCAGCTTCTCTGACAATGAATGTTTGCGGCTTACCCTCCTTGTGAAGGATGTCAATGATTGTCAGATCAGCAGTCTTCCCCATGATTGTGTAGCCTAGAGAACCAAACTGAGAGACCATTTTGAAGGCTCAGGAAACCTTTGAAGGTGTTTTGAGTTGATTAGCATGTCACCATATTCTACTTTGTTGAGATAGTGAATTGGTGGGTTTTTGTTAAATCTGAGCCAAAATCATCACAATTAAAAGAACCAAAGATTTAAATCTACTTCAGTCTTTGTATTCAATTTATTTAA
This sequence comes from Carassius auratus, assembly GCF_003368295.1. Taxonomy (NCBI): domain Eukaryota; kingdom Metazoa; phylum Chordata; class Actinopteri; order Cypriniformes; family Cyprinidae; genus Carassius; species Carassius auratus. The sequence goes on from NC_039250.1 coordinate 3,187,822, forward strand.
TACATGAGTTTCACAATTTGAGTTGAATTACTGAAATAAAATTAACTTTTCCACAACATTCTAATTTATTGAGATGCACCTGTATTTGCAAAGAGAAAACCTACCTGCAGGACATTTAATAAGGATGTTGATAAACCAAAAGTTTATCTAAATAAAACTAAAAATCACACAAAAAAACATTGATGCAGATGTGACCGTTTAATTTAGCAAATTATTGTCTTTGGTAATGAACAGCATCTGTGCACTTCACTTGAACCCAGAACATTCAGATCTTAAAAACTGATGTATTTATTTACAGTCCACTCAGCTGCACTGATGTCAGAGGTTTACTAGATCTGTATTGTGTTTTTAACAACAGTCTTCTCACTAATGGTTGGAAGACACATGTACACATAAATACTGAGAACCATGAGCTGTAAATATGGGCTCTCTGTGTTATTCTAGATTGATGCTATATTGTTAATGGACTGAAACGCAAAGACTGGTTGGAAAAGCGTCATAAAAATAGACTTTTAATAGGTTTTTATGACATGCCCATGAAGCATCGTTGCCTTTGAGTGACATTTTTTCAATACATTTCACGTCACACCTGATCTGAAAGCCCTGAGAAGGGGAAAGAGGAATTGAACAGGGCCATAGAGAAGAGAGGAATAACTGAGCATTAGGGTTGGATAACGTCAATTAACGAATATTTTAAGTTTTCATTTTCATTAACATCTTTGCTACTGATGACTGCTTTCCAATTCCTGGTGTTTAATAAGAGGCTGATACAGCACAGAGGAAATAAAAATTAATCGACAATTTCTATTCCGAACACCCACTATGAAATGCCCTGTAAAAACTAAATCTGACAGTCAGCTCCAGGCCTCAGATGTTAAGCCCATGCACCATCTGATTCAAACTGCATTAAAAAAAGCACAAGAGATCTCCGAAATGGCAAGTTTCAATCTGATTGGCGTCTTTATGATATTTGTAGGTTTAATCTCTTAAGCAGCAAGTCGTGTCTATAAGGTACCATGTCTTCCACAGTGCCACTGCAGAAGAAATGTACACACACAAACATAATTTGCAGCAAATAATATAATAACACATTTAAATGTGTTGTATTACACTTATTAATGTACCAAATACATTTATATACAAAAGAAAATTTGCTGGCCATAATTATTTCTTATTGGCAACAAAACTATATTTTAGATTGTGATTATTTGTATCTGTGTGTATATAATAATAATAATAATAATAATAATAATAATAATGAGTCTGTGTGTGTGTGTGTGTGAGTTTGTGTGTGTGTGTGTGTATGTGTGTGTTTGTAATTTAGCTTTTTGACTTGACTAAAAAAAGTTTTGAATACAATACGTTAACATTGACAGCCTAATCGATATATATACACACATACAAATAAGCACACAATAATATGAATATTTATTACTGGTGATGAAACTTTTTTACATTGTTTATTTGTATGTGTGTGTGTGTGTGTGTGTGTCCGCGCGTACAAATTTTTTGAAAGAACATTTACTGCCCATAAATAAAATAAAAATCTTTTTTAAAAATGTATACAAAATTTGGTAGCACTTTATTTTACAGTCCAGTTCCTTATGTACATACTATGTACTTATTATAGTAATTACAATAATTATGTAATAACTAGGTAATAACCCTGAACCTACCCCTAAACCTAACCCTACCCTATGTAGTTACCCTTTATTACCAGAACTTTCTTAGATAAGTACACTATAAGTACATGTAAATACACGTACTGTAAAATAAAGTGCAACCAAATTTTTTAATGTATTATTAATCCTTTGCTTACACATATATAACATTTTTAAAACAGTTTTCAAATAATGCAAAGTACAGTTGCAAGAAAAACAATAAAACAATAAAAACAAGAAATTAACTCGATTTACATTATGCACTTTCCAAGCGTAACTTTCCAAGAGTAACATCGCTGTTTTTTTACCTGGTCTCTTTTGTAGCTAATTCTAACTGCCAATACTCAAAAGCCTGAGACTGCATTTGACATCACAGGCAATAAATGTTGCTAAGCAGACACACATGTGCAGACATTGATTTCCCATTCAAAAGATGATTGCATGGCATAGCTGCACTTTACCACCATCATCTATTATCTCTTGGTTTCAACAATGGCACAGCAAAACCTTCTATTTATGTTATCATTACCTCCACATTTCTACCATCACACAATAAAATACAAAACTTGACACAGGCCTGATTCCCTTGTAATGGATCAGGACACGTGTAGTGTCTATAGTGTTTAAGGTAATCTCTGAACACAATCACACTTCCGGTCCTCCCCCACAGTCTCCAGTGGGTTTCGAGTATCCCTCATCCTCACAGAACAGGTCTCCACAGCATCCATCCACTACAACTGCAGTCATGAGGGAGCTGAGCAAGTGGCCACTCAGCTTCCTGTGTGCTATTAATACTAAATGACCTCTCTGGCCCCTCTCGTTCACACGCACACATATGCACACACACATGTCCTCAGAGGATTGCTGAAGCCAATCGATATCTCTCCAGAACATGCTGAACACACTACCTGCCACGTGAGAGCGCAGAGGCCACAAGTCAGGCCACAAGGTCTGATCCAAACATCCTTTTTGGTGCCACAAAGCCAAAATATAGAACTAATGCCCTGAGATTTTACTGCACTGAGCCAAGTAGGTCAGAGTTTCTTAACATGTGTGTCCTGACCCAGATTGGGAATTGAGGTAATGTAGTCCACTGATGAGGCTTTTCATCATTTTCTCCCCTATTTTACAGCAGTAAGCAAAGTTTTGGAAAAAAGACAATAAAGACTTTATTTAATCTGAATAGTGCTGCAACTTCTTAAATGTGACGTATATAATGAAAGTAACATCAATCACACAAAACGTTCAATACAGTTTGCACACATTTGGTTTTGTGATGAATGAGAACTCAAATCTATTTGTATAGTGCATCTCCCTTTAAATTAATTTGTCTAGCATTTAAAATAAATAAATGACTATAATTTGTTTGTGTTATATTCATATTTTTCATTCCTATTCTGAATAGTTAAATTAAAATTTAACAATGATGCAAACATTTTTCTTAGCGATTTTGAAAGGTTTTGCGTATACAGGACAATGTAGTTAAAACAATCCCAGTTCACATGATCTAACAAAATGGTTGAAAAACGCTTACATGCTAATTATTTTAGACAACTTGTTGTCTATAAAACACTACACGCAAAACACATAAGACGTGCACATGACATCACAGTTTTTTTAGTTTACATGGATAAAATAATGGCATCGTTTTCAAAATTGTGCATTTTTAAGACCCCTAAATGCTGTTATCATTAACAAAATGGCCAAAATACACAAAGTTTTCCATTTTAAGTTGAAAAGGGTGTGTAAATTGTCCCTGATATAGGGTTGTGCGATATATATTGTCTGCGATAATATCGTAATAGTTGAAATGTCTTCATACCCTACATTAAACAGTGTGTAAATGCATCTAAATGCCACTTCAGATGTAGCATCTATTTGCTTTGCATTGCAAAGATGACTTTTTTTTTTTTTTTCCCGATTTAATTTACTTGGTAACAAGCAAATTAATCTTATTCTAATTCACTGATTTAATGTAATTTTACTTAAAAAAAAAAAAAAAAAAAAAAAAAAAAAAAAGTATATATATATATATATATATATATATATATATATATATATATATATATATATATATATATATATATATATATATATATATAAAAATGGCTTTATAAATGTAAAAAATCTATTTAAACCAACTGAAAAGATCTATCAGAGTGAACTGACCACCACACAGAATATGAAGAACATCATAAACTTTAGGATTCAGTTTAAGATATGAGCACAATAACACACTCAGCATATTATCGTCTAATTATCGTTAACGATAAAATTCCAGAAAATATTGATATATTATATTTTTTGCCAATATCGCACACTAGGGCTGCACGATAAATTGCTTGCGATATTTAACAACAACTGACAAGATGTGCATTAAATATCGCATGCGATTTATCGTGCAGCCCTATCGCATACCCTATCCCTGAAATACTGTAAGTTCATATAGTTTATAATATTCGTAAAATGTAACCTGTTTAGCTAAATTCACACCATTTCATGTAATTACCATAATTTCGAGATGACAACACATGACGTTTAACTCATAGCTGAATTAAGTGTTTCCATGGCAACACTATTAAAACCAAAGTGTACATAATTCATAATTACAACTTCCCTAAGCTATTCATTTTCTGAGAGCTACGACTTGGACCATATGACCACCATACCACCTGACTGCCATCTGATTCATTTAGGACAGGGGTCAGCAACCTATTGCACATGTGCCAACAGTGGCATGCAGAGGGATGATCACTGGCATGCGACTACTTGGGAAAACTGCATACCTCCATACATTTTGAGGTTATCTTTCCATATAGTCACACAGCCTGTTTGGAACCATGAATATGATTAAAGTGTAAGAATTTACCTGCGATAGACTACAGATGTACATGGCCCAAGCAAACCATTTGCACGAGGATCAACGCTGTGACGTCCTTTCGCATATGTCAAGTCTTTTTAATCGCGACAGAATGCATGACAGTTACGTTTAAAAAAATGAGGTTGCTGAGCCTAATTTAGGCACTACTAAGGTGCTACCTTAGAGTATGAGGATGTGGGACAATTCAGAGTAGAATGTCATGTGCTGTCATCTCTGATTAGTGGTAATTATGGCATGATGTGAACACAGCAATATACATATGACCTGCAGAAACCCGTTCAACAGAGTAGGAAATAGCTACTACAAGTGCACCTAATGAAGAGCTCTTGGCAGCAAAGCCTCAAGATTATCTGCTTTTTGGAGAGGAGAAAGAGGAAGACAAAACCCTGTCATGGAGGATCACTGATGAATTCAAGTCGTGCTTACGCATTGCGTGTGTGAACTCAGGCTCTGGCACGGTACATGAACGTAAGCACAGGAACGCAGCTCCCTGATGTGAACAACCGCTCCCCACTGCTCTCCACATATAAAGGCACTGCAGTGTATGTTAATACGTGTGAGAAAGTGCGTCCACATGCTCAGACACTCAGTATGAATCAACACAGAGAAAGAATATGACAATCACATAGCCTTGAGTCTTTTGTAAGGGTGATGCTGTGGAAAGGAACACGACGCAAAAGATGCTGCCGTCACAAGCGCGTGATGCTCCTCTAGAGCGGGAGGAGGACAGCAGCGGCACAGAACAGCCTTCTGGTCATTTCTGTGCCAATGCAGAGGGGGGTGGGCAGCACTGCAGAGACGCAAAAGGACTGATTATAAAACCTGTCTATGTCACAGAAAAAAAAAAAAAAATTCCTCTTGGGCAGCGCTGAGCCCGTGACGCAGATACGAAGAGTTCTAGACTCGTGTGTGACGCATACAGCAGCCTAAATACAGGTTAACGCGCTGCAGTCTGATTCATGAGCGCATGAGTGTGTATGAGAGTGAGAGTACATTCACACAGCCAATCAGAGAGGAAGAGTCTACTATCATCACCACGACCCAAAACAACACACTGCCGTCTGCCCATATTTGGACATGTTCTGATTCTGAGTGGATGACAATAAAAAAAAAGTGCAATTTATAACATTTATACATACAGTTATGTGCCCCTAAGCAATTATGACTAATATTACTGAGTAATGAGAGAATATTTTAGATTATGGAAGCAAATCAGATGTATCAAAATTATACAGGAATTATTTTTAATTGATAAAACTAAATCTAAATGTAACATGGCGGGAAACTCATCACGTGAACTTCTGGACAATCTTCAACTTTAAAATACTTTTCTTTGTTTTTAAATTACTTGTACTGTATATATTTGTTAGACCTTGCACTAATTGTCAAGCCATTCCCCCCAAATATAAATGCAGAAATTAATGAATAAATCTATGACAGACAGACAGACAGATAGATAGACAGATAGATAGATATAGGGAACAAAGCCCCCCCCCCCCAAATAATATTTTAGAACAAAATAAATAGAACTAAGCATTCCTTTCATGTATTTATAATATTAGTTACTTCTTTTTGTTTTGGCACATTTGTTAATTTATTAGATCTTGCTTAATGCTTAATCCTTGAAATAAAATAAGCAACAAATAATGTGATAAATGTAGCAGATGAAGGGACCAACATGTGACACAAAAACTGATAAAACAGTAAGTAAAAAAATTAAAATAATAATAAAAAATACACCTTATATATACCTTATACCTTATTTAATACACTATAAAATGGTTTCTTTTTCATGACTGAAAATGCAGTGGGACATGTTTGATACCATATTTTAAGAATGACCCTTACTTTATATAATAAATAATGCACATCATAAAATTGAAGTTATAAGTCTGCACTTCTCATCTCTCATGAACCTTAACTATAGTGAAATCACATGACTGCATGGCCTCTCGTCACTTCTTGCTCAATATTTTCCTCAGTAAACCGATCCAACACAGGGCTGTTTGTGAATGTGCGGTGATCAGAGCTTAAACAATCATGACACTGCTGGGCAATGACAATTATGCACATTTGATGAACTGCTGACCTGGTTGCAGTCACTGATACGATCACATGTGATAGATGTCAAACTTCTGACCCCATCTTTCTGTCAGAGAAACCCATGTCACCAGTTACATACGCATACGCTTTGACACATTCTGACACTGAACCCCTCTGGGTCCCTAATTATCCCATGACCTTTGACCTGAAGCTGGGTACAGTCTACCTTCTTCACACTGCACTGAAGTAATTTTATTAATTTGATTCTGTAAGAGAAACTCAACATGACAATTTACTTTCTAATAAACATTGTTGGGCCCAAACGTTTTAGTGCATTCATATATATATATATATATATATATATATATATATATATATATATATATATATATATATATATATAATTTTTTTTATTATTATTATTATAATTATACAGTATAATAAGATTTTATGTAATCTTACTGTGTGTGTGTGTGTGTGTGTGTGTGTGAATAATATAAAATATAAAATATATACACGCATACATAGACGCACACTTTTTGCATTTGCAGATGCATTTATCCATGAAGACTAGTACTAAGAGTACTTAAAACTATTTAGAATTTTACACATTCAAACTTATGGCCATAAACAAAATATTTAATGTGTTTTTTCTTTTAATTAGGTGATGCAAAATGTGTCTAGAATATGTAAAGTTTATGCTATGATATTACATAATTAGGCAATAGGGAATTATAAATTGTTTTAACATGCCTTAATGTACAGTACAAGGTTATGGGTTTTGCTGGACAAAATGTAGCAGAGAACATGCCAAGATATATTATATTATGCACACACACACCTACACACACATATATATTCTTCAGACACTGACTGCTTGAAGTTTTGGGGACTTCCTCGAATCATTATTAGGGATAGGGACATATTAGAATTATAATCTGAATAAAAGCATCTACTGAATAAATACAAGTATACATATATTGTACACTATATGAATATCTGGCATTCACGAGGCCTAATAAATGGGATAATGTACAGACAGCTGGTCAAAATAAACCCTCAGAGGGTGATCAAGACACTGATACAGAGCAGAGAGATCTTATATGTCTGTAATGTATATCATCGCTTACATGCGTGCATGCATTTTGATCTCTTTACATGGCACCACACCCCATCCAGACACACACACGCACGCACACACACACACACACACACACGAACACACGCACACGCATGCACACACGCACACGCATGCACGCACCTACTAGCTGCACCCATCCAAGGTCTACTCTTCAAACGCAGGCTGCTATTGGATGCAGGGTGGGTGGGGCCTGCTGCAGTAGCGGAAAGGAGGATGGGGGAGGGGAGGGTCGTGTGGGCTTCCCCATATAAGCAGGAGCCATGCAGCGGGTCTCCCTTCCTCCCACACACACAGCCACAACCTAAGAAAATCAGCCCTCCGTCTCACATATCTGCCATAAATGAAACATCCGTACGTCTCATTTTAGCTAAGAAGCTGCAAGCTACACTAACGACAAATCGTGGAAATGCGCCATTTTCTGTCAAATCAAACCTATTCCCTTATGGGATGAAGAAAGGAAGGTAGAAAGAAATGAAGCAAAGTAGGAAGGGGGAAAGGAAGGAAAGGAAGATGGGAAAAAAAGGAAGCAACAATAAAAAAAAAAAATGGGGAGAATGGGTTTACTTGACAAATCAAATAATGAAAAAAGAAACAAAATAAAAATAAATAAAAAACAAAGAAATACATTACCATATGTAGAGGAGAATGGGTTTACATGATTCAAAAAAGTAATAACAACAACAACAACAACAATAATAATAATAATAATAATAATAATAATAATAATAATTAATGATTGAATAAATAAACCGAGTTAGTAAGTATCAGATGCAGTTTCAGGCTCCAAAATCCAAATCATTCAAATGAATTAAATAAAATGGAAAATAGATATAACATTTTTATAAATTTAAAGTGAAACATTCAATCATTAAAAATAACAAAATAAAATGGAAAATTAATGTAAAAACTCAAATATGAAGTACCAGTTGTAGGTGACAAGGGATTTTTCAGGCACCTGACCAATAAATAAATGAATTTCATTATTTTTAAAGGGACAATAACTATTTTAATTAATTAATTTTTAATAATGCTTAACCTTGGAAAACAAAATGAAAAAAAAAACAAAAAAAAAACGACAACCACTGCGTTAAAAATAGAAGAGTGATTCGGTAGACCTCACTCAGTTTTGTATAGTTATGTTTGCGTGTAAGGTGACCTGGGCACGACAGCTGTTAGCCGCGAGCACTAGCTAGTGTTACAGCCGACTGCGCTCTTACTCAGCGTGGTCCACTTTAGAGGGAGACCTTACACCTTAGTGTAATGACAGCTGCCAGGGAACACTCTCAGGGGAGCGGTGCGTGTGTTTGGAGGGGCGATGGGTTTGAAGAGAACATCTATTTCACACTTGATCATGCTAGCTGAACGTAAGCAGAGCAGCCCCGGTGGAAAAGAAACCAGCAGCGATGGCTGTCAAGCGCAGGGAATTCCTGCACCCTTAAATGCTGAACGACATTTAGGGCTGTTAATCCCAACATATCGAACACTCATTATTCAAATGCGACAGGAGGTGTTGCCAAGGCGAGCTGGGTTGACGTGAGACTGTCAATCACACCGTCCTGTCCTGCGATATCAGCAATCGTGCTGCCAAAGACATTTGATGGGGGAAGGGATAGGGAAAACAGAAATGCAGAAAGGAAAGAAGGGGCCAATTAGGTAGAGAAAAGGATTGTTCAATTATACATGATCCATGCTTGTCTAAAACAAACGCTTTTACACAGCTAACATTATCTCTGCGATGCTAAAGTGGATCATAGAGTTTATTCCAAACAGATGTGATTGATGTTCAGCGTGTTAAAGAAGTGAGCATAAGGCTTGATAATTGCCTCACAAATGGATAGCAGTTAAGATGAATTGGGCAAATGTTTAGAATTGCTTATATCGCTGAGACAACTAGTGTCCACTTCATCTGACACTCCCACACAGAAATGTAAGGAAACCTGTGAATAAATCAGCATGCACATATCTCCAAGTATCTTCCCTGTTAACCTTAGCCTAAATAAACATATAATATTGCTCAAAGTTATTATAAGTGCTGTAAGCAAGTTAATGTAATTAATTTAAACATTTTGCAAACAAATCCCCACATAGCTTCTCTCCATACCCTCTTAAGAAATGATAGCAAAGCTGAAGTTACGACTGTTTGTTTTTACATTTTTTTTATTAATACATTTTTAAATTATTTTATTCAGTAAGGATCTGATAAATTAATCAAGAGACAGTAAATTTATAATGTGACAGATTAAATTCTTTCAATTAAATTATATTTATATTTTTAAATGTTTCCACAAAAATATTAAGCAGCTGTTTTTAACACAGATAATAATAATAATAATACATTTTAATTGAAAATATATTAAAGTAGATTAAATTGTTATATAATATATATATATATATATATATATATATATATATATATATATATATATATATGTGTGTGTATATATATATATATATGTATATATATATATATATATATATATATATATATACACTACATTTTTATTTTATTAAACAGTGTATTACCTAAAATTAAATTGTAATATATTTTTATTATAATTAAATATTTAATTAGTTATAATAAAAATGTTCTTAAAGATGAAAAGCTTATGCTCTAAACTATAGGGAAACAATTTTACATTACTATAAGTTTACAATTACCAACAGAGCCCAAACTTAAATTTAGTTACTATTTATTTTAAATATAATAATCAAGACTCAGCTTAAAAAATATGCAAACATGTAAGTTGCACATAATGCAAATTTTAATTGCAATTTTTTTTATTACATTTTTTATTGAATGTATTCATTTACACAGCGGTTGTCATAACTCGTTTCATAACAAATTTATTTAAACATACATTTAATAATTAAGACTACTACTACTATCTAGTCTTCCTCTCATACAAGTTATCTTTTTCCTGTGACGTCACTTTGGCTGAACAGACTATTGTATAAAAGCTATAGCAATATTTTTGCAACCAAGCAAACAGTCCGGCCCAACATTTTTCTCATTGAATATAATGTTTTCAATTCAAATGCATCAATTTACAGACATAAAATTGGTTGCAAATAGAAATTCATGTTGACTTTTAACAGTACAATCAGCTTTCTGAATATCACAAAAGATAAACGTAATTCCTGTAGATGTGACTCATTTAAACGCTGACTTGTTGCAGTAACACCCATGACTAATGTTTATCAGAAACATGAAGTTCTGACTAACACAACGGATTTTCCAATAACAATAACACCACCGGCACCAGCTGCTCAGTTCCTCGATATCAAAGTGTAAACCAGGAAAGTGTTTTCCACATCGCTTCCAACTCCATTCATGGCAAGTCTTCCAGGCGATGTCATTATTTCACACTCAAAACAGACTAAGAATAACACAGCTAACAAGAGAACTTAAAGCATCCTTTTATGGCCAAAGAGAACAGCGCCTTACGCCATTAGCCTGACATTAGACCTCAGCGAAGGGGGGCCAGTGCACCAGAACGACTCAAATCAGGGACCACGAGTCTTTGACTGGGGGAATGTGACACTGGAATGCGAAGATCGGGAACTTGGCGTGAGGGACACACAAAGTATTCTGTCTTAGATAAGATCATGTGACTCCCAGTCATCCTATGATTCCATTATGAGCTTGGATGATGACAGAAGGCTGTGACAGAAATGCTGGAGTCACATGGTGATTATTTTTGCAAATACTGATTTAGAGAGTCCACGTCAAGGCTGGATATGGTTACTCATCAAGTGTCAACTGCTTCTAAAATTTTAGCATGAAGCTAGAGAGTTTTAGCAAATTCAGAATTAAACATCAAATATGTTTTGAAACAAGGTTTTCAACCTTTAAAGACCCACTGAGAACCACAACAAACTCAGGAGCCCAAAATACAGATACTTTAAGATATAAAAACTATTTTATATTTTTAAATGCTTCTCTCTTAATAAAAACAGCATTGCTGGTCAACCAGTAGGGTTGGTTCCATTTTAATACTGGTTCAAAAAGAATTATGGATTCGATAAGACACGCATTTTGATTCCACTTATCAATTCGGTTTTCCCCATTTAAAAGTTGATTTTAAAAATGTTTAATTGCAAGATTATGTTGAAGAAAACTGTTTTTCTGTGCAGCACACACACACACACACACACACGTATTGAAAACTGAATTCCATTTTCTTTCGTGGGCATCTAGTGCTTGAATGTACATGCAAACAAAATTATGTGAAAATTGTCTTAAGTGAAAATAAACAATAGAGAAAGAAACCGAATGTGTAAAATATATAAAGTATCTATTTGATCTGTGCATTTTGGTCTTAAAGGGACAGCAGCCTATTCTGTGCCATTAATGTAAAAAAAAAAAAAAAAAAAAAAAAACTGAATAACTTTTGTAATGAGGATTAGTCTATTTCATTTCTAGAAAAGAAAACTATGCAGTGACATTTTAAATTGAATTACAATTTCTTTATCAAACTTTGTTCAGTTGCAATTATTTTTTCATTATTTTATTTTTGAGAATTTGTTTGTTCTTATTTTATAACTGACTGTTTACTTGTCTTTTATAATGTAAGAAATCTATAGTTTTGTCGTGGTATTTTTGTTAAAACCACAGATAAAAGTTCCTCATGCAAGTGTTCTTTAGGCTGCTGATTTCTATTCGTAATATTCACCTGCAATAATGTTTTGAAAAAAGACACAGATGATATTTAAATGTTTGATTTTCTTTTTTTTTTATATATACTTTTTTAGAATTGAAACTGGGAATCACTAAGAATTGTAAGCGATAAGCACATTCAGAATCACTAAAATATAAACAATAACCATATCGACCAGCATGTACTGCTAAATGATTTTGTCTTGCTTTGCATTAAAAATATTTTTAATCCTTAAAAAATTCGATAAATGTACTTATGAAGCAATTCTTGAATGTAAACATTATTTTGTTATCTCTTTTCTGAAATGGTTCTGATGTTGAAGATACAAACGAACAGAGAATGAGATATGTGATTATTTGTATACCATTCTATTTCAACTGTACTGTAAAGTACCTTAAAGAAGAATCTTTTTCAGATTTTTTTGACCATCAAATATGGGAATACCATCAAATATGCTAAATTCCTTAGATGTAACAAGTTTTTGGAACTTTTTTCATAGATATGTGAACCCTGTAGGCTATGTTGATGAAATTTTATCTAACTGCATTCTTTTTAACTTTAAACATGACTAACCACTTGCTTTTAACTTTAAACAAAATAAGTTAAAAAGAATCTTAGAAATAATACCGGAATTTCTTAAAAATGCAATTATTTGTGTGAGTTGATTACATACAAAATCACTGCAAAGACGCGAATACACGTGAATTGGGTGACATAACTGCGATTTTCAACTCGAGCAGAAAATTTGCATGATGCATTGTCGCACAAGCTAATCAGCGAAGAGCTTACTGACATGTAAATTAAAACACATCTGATTTTATTGGAAAATGGAAGAGAGCATTATGTTTTTAGCCTGTTAACTGTCACCCGTCGGCTCTGTGGGACGCCTACATTTACTTCACTATATTACAATTAAGACTAATCTAATCTTGACAAACTATATATCGTTGGAAAGGTCTAAGACTCCTAAATATATATTTTACCAGTGTTTTTTGCTAAAGATTATGTAGGAAAAGTAATCGATTAATTTATGACAAGAGTGCACCCTCAAAAATCTAAATTATAACTAGAGTTTTGACATTCGTTTAAAAAAGAAGACTTGTTTGTTGCCTTTTTCTCTATCACATTTTAGAAATCATCAGAAGTTATATATCGACTGAAAACTTAAAATCTCAAAATTCATCCTTTAAAACCCATTTTAAAATCAGACATTGCATTTCCATGTAAATGGTACATCAATATCATGTTACAAAATATTTTCATTCATGAATTATAAAAATATAAGTTTGGATCGTACACTACAAGGTCAATGTTCAAAAATGTGAGTGACAGTTAAGAGGTTAGTAGTGCAAGTGAAGCGAAAAAAATCCCAAGAGTGAAATAAAGCAAGTAACATGATGCAAATATTAGTTTAGCTTTTGGTGTGCACACATAATTATGCATTGTTGCTTCTCAAAAAGTCATGAAACTTTGCTGACAAACCTTCTCAAATAATCTTAAATCAAATTAATTTCAAATATGGTACGTTAAAATGTGTTTTAACAGGTTTGATGTCACTGGTTCTCTTTTTTCCTAGGTAATGTCTTTAGAAGACTTGTAAGATGCTTCTCCATATGGGTATGGAGCAACATCAGTGTGCATAAACAATGACAAATATCAACATTTTTGAATGAACTAACCATTCAATGCATGAGCACCATCAGAAATTAAATTCAAGTAAAGTCCTGTTTAGAATGGATTCATCTTGTTAGTTGTTGTCAGACCTGTGCTCAGTCCCAAACATTTTATATTTTAACGTGATTCTACAAGGCAGTCCTGTTGCCACCAGCTATCAGAGCGACATTACCATGAACTTCAGTGCCACCAAGTACTGAAAGTACTGCAAATATTCAGATGAGATGTAATCAAAGGCCTGGAATGTAAACAACTCCATGTTCTCTCCTTCTTTGCTGGCGGCAGGGCGGGTCGGATCATTCCGATCTAATTTGTCTCGAGACACTGTACCCAAACCAAAGGTTTGATAGTGCCCGCATGAGGCGAATTCTGTTCTGACAAACCTTTGAAGGTGTCATCTCTCAGTTTCCATAGTAACGTGACTGCCAACACCTGTCTGGGTGTCTCCAGCGCAGCACGGGCCGCCCTGCGGATCATGTGACCAGTGTTTCTCATTAGCTGCGGCCCGCCTGATCTCCCAGCATGACACTTTGGATTCACGGTTACCTCTGCTCTTGTAATCACAGAACACAGCTGCCAAAACAATTACAGCTGTGTCAGGAGACCCAAATGTAAATATCAGGACCTGTTGAAAAGGATAAAATATAAAATGCATGACTGTATAATGAGGCATAATTTTTAGTGATAACCGTTTTTTAAGCTCTTGCTGTGCATCTTATTCATACTGAAAGCATTTATTTATTTATTTTTTTTTTTTTTTAAATAGTTATTTGGAGCTGAAAAGATGGAGAAACATTCATTCAAGCTGCACTGTAAAATTAATATTCTTGTCATAAGAATATAATGACAAATTAATTTTCTGTGTTGTTTTTTTTGTGGTCATATTGTGCAGTATTATGTTGAACTATTTATATACAACTATAGCATTTATTAAAGGGTGGGTGAAATGCTCGTTTTCACTCAATCTCCTGTTAATCTTGAGTACCTATAGAGTAGTACTGCATCCTTCATAACTCCAAAAAGTCTTTAGTTTTATTATATTCATAAGAGAAAGATAGTCTGTACCGATTTTTCCCGGAAAAACACGAGCGTCTGTAGGCGTGACGTGTGGGCGGAGCTAAAGAATCACGAGCGCCAGTAGGCTTTTGCTTTAATAGCGTTTGGAAGCTGTGACATTACCGTGAGGGAAAAACCATCATCCAAAACAAACCATGGCTTACAGTCAGATTCAGCGTATATTTATGATCCAGAATCAGATCCAGAGGCTGAAATTTAACAAGAGCAGCATCAGCAACAACGTCTCTATGTGGTATGTACTGAAACTGTATATATTTGATTAGCGGTTTTGGAAAATGACTAAGTTCCACTTTGTCGTCTTTTTTTTTTTTTTTTTTTTTTTTTTTTAAGCTGTACATGTGGAAAGTGCAGTTTGATGACAACATCGCATGTTGTTTACTTGATGTGCTTACGCGCCGATAGCTAAGTTAACAACACAGAGATATTTGAAGCCGTTTTACTCACCGCATGCGGTTCCAACACACGATTGTGACCCTTTTTCATTGGGACTGCATTATCCTTAAGAAATAAACAATGTGAAAATCCGTCGTCAAACTGGGCCTTGTTTGTAAAACAAGCATCTTCGAAATGCAGGGAACAAACAAAAACACTTGCACAACTCTGTTGATGCTCTGTAAAAATAAACTCCATCCACTGGTCACTTAATGCTGATTCTCTTCTGGTAATCTGTGCAGGGTTGTCTTGCCCTGGCAACCAAAAACACACTTCTTTTGTGACATTTCGCTCTCGCTCTGATCAGTGAAGTCTGTTGTGCTCCCAGTGCTCTGCTATACGGGAGCGTGCGCTCTTCCGGCAGAAGTGCCTTAGGACCCATATAAGGAAATTCCGCTCCATTTAACGTCACACAGAGCTATACTCGAAAAAAACTTTCCGAAACTTGTGACAAACCGGAAGGAGTATTTTTGGAACAGAAATACTCCTTCAAACGTACAACTTAATTTTTTTAAACTTTGTCCATGTTTAGCATGGGAATCCAACTCTTTAACAGTGTAAAAAACTCAGTATGCATGAAATAGCATTTCACCCCCCCTTTAATATTTTGAATTATCTTCTATTCCTATGTTTTCAGATTATTATTATTGTTATTATTATTATTATCTAATTTTAGTTACACAGAGATATTTATCAAGTCATGACCACGGATGACTTTTATATATATATGTTTATGACCTCAAAAAGCATTTTCTGAGAAAATTCAGTCATATAGTTTTTTCAACAAATCGAAGGTGAGAAATAATGGCAGACTTTTAATTTCTAAGTTAAAGTCCCTTCATTGGGGTTTGAATCTACTGTATAACTCTAAATACTCATATTAGAAATAAACTTTATTATACAATTATCTCTGTTCCTCATTCCCACTGCCCATAACAACACAAGGAGCTTCTGTCAGGGATAATTACCCCTCGTCGCCCCTCCCGGATTAGCGTTAATGCATTAAGCAGTCCCGCTTCATCCAGCTGCTACTGTGCGTTACACCTGCGATCAGACGTGCTGTAAATTTCCTGCTCAATATAACGGACTTCAGTTCTAGTGCCATACCATCATCTGTAATCTAATTAGGATTAATGACACGGCCGATGATGGATCCCTGGCTCTCACAGCCTGAACCAGCCCTATGCTGCAGATCTGAGTAAAGATGAGCAGCTCATAGGTAGAAAACAGACTTTTATAGACGTTTACAGAGGCATTTTGTGGCCCGTGACCTGTCATGACAGTTGAGAAACTGATAAGTCAGTGAGGTTTAGTCATGGTGGACTCTGAACAGGTGGAGCGGTGCAGGTGTGGGCTAACAAATCGGTATTGTTTTATCAAGTACGACAGGCCCAAGCAGGTGGAAGTGTGTCAGAGACCAAAAAGTGAAGATGGGTAAAGCACCCTGGGAAGATGAACAGGTGTTAAGTGACAGAAAGAGAGCTAAAGTAGGTCACAGGGCAATGACACTGGAGGGGACAAATGTTAAACTGATGTCACTTCCTTGTTGTGCAATAGTGCATGACTAATGTAGAAACAAGATGAGAGAGAAAACAAAACTAATGGACAAATCTCAGATTTTATGACTACAGACTAAATCGCTATCAGAAAAATTATAGTGAGCTGACTTGCCCTGTACTGCCTACATAGGCAGCTCCCTTTTAAGGCTGCTTGCTTACTGAAATGGCTAATTTGAAAAGTTGTACATTAAAAAAAATAAAACAATTAACTTCCACGCAAAGCTCACATAAGAATGGACTCATATTGGATATCATTTGTTTTTTTTAATCCAAATATGAATAATAAATTATATAATAAATTATATAAATATAATATATACAAAGACACACACACACACACACACACACACACTATAAATAACTATATAAAAAGTGTTTTTATTTTCTAACGGAACACAAACATGACAGTTTGGTACGTACATCTATTTTGATGTCACGGTTCTGAGTTTTTTATTTATTATAAAACAATGCTTTACTGAACAAATTGCCTTTCCTTTACATAAATTCAAGTACAATTAACATTTTCTTACGGAGAAAAATCCACCTCAGCATCTGTTCTAACTACTGTTGGGGGTCTTTTACATTACATAACATTACACAACCTTACATTAATGTTACAATTAACAACAAAGCCAAAACTTAAATTCAATTACTATTTATTTTTAAATGGTACATTCTGTAAAATACACAGTGTCACCCAATCTCATGTTAATCTTGAATACCTAGAGTAGTACTGCATCCTTCATATCTCCAAAAAGTCTTTAGTTTTCTCATATTTATAAAAATATTTTTCTCTCCAAAAAGCAGAGCTCCTGGAGGAGTGCCGTGGGAGGAACTATAATACTGATGTTTCGTGCTGTTTCCATTAACATATATTCTTATGTGCTGATTTCCAACAAAAGACAGAAATCTGATGCAGCTGTACTTCCATAAATGTTTTTATTTATTTTTTATTACCACTGGGACCACTCCATTATATATTAATAATTATGTCCCTATTAGATGCAACAAATGCCTCGTTTATAATGGATTTTATTGTTTTTGTCTCATTGCACATTGATGCGGCATTACAGCATCACACACCTAATTACAGTATGGAAAGCAGTGTAAAATTTGCATCACACGCTTGTCACATGCTTGAGGAATTCGGCCAATCACAATGCACTGGAAAGCTGGCCAATCAGCATACACCTCACTTTTCAGAAATTTGATCTTTGTAAAAATCTGCTCATTTAAGAAAGGCGGGGCATAGAGGAGCAACAATAATGTACATTATGTGGAAAATTTGTTTTTTGAACCTTAAACACATTGCATTACACCAAAAACACAAAATAACGTGTATAAAATAACAATGTTAAGACACCAGTAACTGGTAAAGTAAAATATACATGGATGGGTTAAATGCAGAATACAAATTTCAAGTATGGGTCACAATACTTGGCCACATGTCAGTTCACTTGTAAAGATGAAGGAATGATTGCGCTCATTCGCACTACATGCTGCCGTTAGAACTGATGCATTTAAACAGCATGTGTACATGTGTACCAGACTGAAAGACCTGTACCGAAAATATTTGGTATGAACGTATACGATTACATCCTAAAAACTGTACCTATTACTAGAGGAACAAAATGGCTCAAAATGACTTGTTTCCTGATTGAGAACTGTTTTTTCTTAGTGCTTCGTTACTTTTTATTAAACTACATTTGATAAAAATATAAACTTAATTCAAGCTATAGTCAAGCATAAAATCTTATACAACACTATGCAAATTTGTCTTAAATATTGGTCACACATTATTAATGTTCAATTCTCGCAATTAACTACCCTTACCTACGACTTTTGTCTCAAACTCCTAATTTGCTGCTTAATAGTTAGTTGTTAAATTTAGTTTTTGTGTAGGATTAGGGATGTACTGTAGATTATGGTCATTCAGAATATGTGCTTTATACAGTAAGTACTAATAAGCAGTCAATATGTTAATAATAGGCATGCTAATAAGCAACTACTTCATAGTGAGAATTGGTCTCTATACTAAAGTGTTACCTAAATATTTCACTGGAAAACAAGACAGATAATAATAAGCAATAATAAATTAATAAATTATTTTTGCCATATTTGATTAGTCTTTTGCATCAGTAGTGTCTAAAAAGCCTTGAAATGGCGTTTACACAGGCAAGTATTGGAGCATTTGTCATGATGTGTTTAATCTGTTATACGACAGCAAACTTTCTAAATCCACCCACACTTTTATACACACTTATGCACACAAGCTCACATGCACAATTGCACACATCACATGGCTTATTTAGTAAAGGTTAAGCATGAGGGAAATGTTATATTGATGAGTGTGAAGCAATGAATATTGTAGCCTGCAGTTCTTTTCTAAGCCCTTTCTTGACCTTTCTCCGATTCCTTTGAATCACAACTGAAGGCCTTTTCCTCTAGAGCACATGACTGCCCACTTCCCACGGGACGATACGGCACATGTGTAAGCGGTGATACCCTGCAGCCTGTCAAACACACTCACTTACTCACTCCCAACAGATCGCATGCATGTGCTTGTTTAGCAGCTGCTCTGTTCTCTCATATGTTCAACGGTGACATTCCCATGTGAGGATTTCTCATTAGCCAAACTCTGATAATCTACAACACTGCTCTAATTGTGAAGGAAATCACATGGCACACAGACCTGTGTTTTGAACTGGGGCATTTCTGCATGGCGCTGATATGAAATATCAAATTAGATCTATTTTCACGAGTCCCCTGTGACACGATTCTTGACATCGGGGCGGCCCGCTGACAGTTTGGTGGAAATCCCAAGACAAACTGCAACCTTTAAATGTGTCGCCTTTAATGAAGGATCTATTCAGATTCAGAGCCTCAGAAACATTTTTGGAGACCAATCCTCAAAAACATGACTGATATGGACGGAGCTAAAGGGTTCAGTGGGGACACCTGCAGTTAACAATAACAGGAACAGGATCCCTTCCCCCAAAGACACACACACACACACACAGAGAGGCGCATTATTGCTCTGGGCTGAGGGTTCGGAAGTGCATGGGGACAAGGAGCAAAAATCATTAGTGTTCTTTTTATGAGCTCACACGGAAAGGGTGTGAGGATCCCTTAAGAAAAAGAGAAACATTAGATTAAACAAATACATAATCCACAAGGATTGGAAAAATTACAATAACTTTGACGCTAAACCAATGAGAAAATGCGCCAGTAAAATGCTAGTCGATTGTTTAAAGTGTGAGTTATGGTTAAAAATATTTTATGACCATGAAATATAGCCTTACAATGCATAATTTTATGGCTTTGTATTGTTAAAATGATCATTTCATAAGTAACGTATGAACCCATCCACTTATACTTTGCAGATGTTTGCAGAAGTCTCTGCATTACTCATTGCCATTTATGTAGTTAAATGTCAGTTTATGCTAGTTATGTTCAGTAGGTTATGTCAGTGTGCTTAATCAAATGAATTGTTTTATATGACAATATGACAAGCATGTCATTATTTACTTTCTTTTATGACCTCATAAACCTGTATGACGACTTTTATGTGGAACAAAAGGGAATGTTTCGTTTTTTTTTCCCATATGAAAGTGACTGAAGCCGTCAAACTCCAAAAAAGTAGAAAAACTTCAGCAAAATATTCCTTGTCTTCAAAATAAATGAATAAATGACCCATACAAAATGGTTTAGAGGACGGATGGATAGATGGAAGGTGTTGATCATTAATCTTGATAATAATGTAGAAGCAAACACTTTTGTATTTTCATACGGGTATGCTGTAATGAGAATAAATGTAATATTAAGTCATTGAAATATGAGTCATGTGACCTATGGCACCAATTCACTCTCAAAACATTCCATTAAAACTGAATGAACTACTTTTTTTTTCTTTAATGGGCCCAATTAAATACTAATATGTTTTATGTTAAAGAAAGTCCCATGGAAATGAAGCAATAAATAGGTTTCATTAAAGACAATTTACCAGGATTCAAAAAAAAAATGTAATGTCTTGAATTACTGGGGCACCAACAAGCAGCTCATTAAACAGTAGAAAGTGATAAATTGTGGAATTGAAAAATAATGAGGGAAGATATTGTGCAGTGATGCATGGGAGTATCGCCACAGGGGACCATAAAGGAGATGGCATGTGAAGACAGAGAGAAAGGAAGAGGTAGCCGCCACGCTCTCATTCCCGGCCCATCTCCTGCCCTCTGTGAGACCCTGGCATTGTCCTACACTGATTTAAACTATTGTAAAGGGAGCCAGCGGCCGTCCACTATGGGTTAAGCACTTCAGATACACATTGTTAATAGTTAATGTGACCAGTTAAGTGATGTATGACCCCAAATGCTCACTCTCTTTCTTCCTCTGTCTTTTGAGCTTTACTCTGATCTCGCCGAACAATATGCTGTTCAGACCTTTAAATAGGCTTTTTAAGAGAGTTCTTCAAAAGATCTGACTCCACAAATAGGATAACTGCTGAGGAAGAGGCATTTGGGAACTCAAATAAGCCTATTTGATGATTAAAAAAGGAAAAGATTCTAGAAAGCATCTCCTGTGTAACACTGGACTGCAAAGGCAGATTACAGATTATGATTAAAGATAACAGATTAAGACCATTGCACATGTTTGTAATATTGGTATATTTCTTCTCTCATACAAAAAAAAAATGCTATGGTAATTCTGTCATACCATTCTACGTTGATGTGTAGAATGGCACAGAATAATTGCTGAATCAATATATCAGGGTATTTACATATCCCTCCAACATACTTCAAAGAAAACTGGTGTTACAAAGCAAACCAGAAATAAATGCAAATCAACTTGCACAATGCAAAAAGTGCTAAAGATGGTTGCCATGGCATTGCTAGGGTATTCTGGGTGGTTCTAGGTGGCTGCTAAGGTGTTTAGATTGTTTCTAGGGAGTTTCAAAGGAATTCTGGATGGTTCAGGGACATTTTGAAGGTGTTCCAGGTGGTAGCTCAGGTGTTCTAGATGGTTTCTATGGTGTTATGAAGATATTCTGGGTGGTCCCAGAGCTATTTTAGTTTTCATAAAATGTTCATTTAAGAAACTATCGGTTGATTAATCGGTATAAGCAAATATGGTCCAACCTAGCTATCAATATCAGTAAAATCAACTATTTTATATATATATATATATATATATATATATATATATATATATATATATATATATATATATATATATATATATATATATATATATATATATATATATATATACACACACACACACACACACACACACATACATACATATATATAATTTTCATACATATAAATTTACATAAATATATTATTTAGTTTTTATGTAATGCAATTTAGTTTTTTCATACACATGCTCTGACCAATACACTCATGTGGCCTGGCTCTCATTGTGACCCCCTTCATTCCACAGGTCTGTATTGAAGGGCAATGATTGGGAAACAGCATTGAAGAGTGAGAGTGTGTGTGTGTTCAGGGGTGTTGGCAGGAATTCTCAGAAAGTGAAGCCTGTGAGAACCAAACCTCCCCACAATCCCACCTCCCATCATGCTCTGCTCCCTCTAGCTGCATGGAGACAGACAATGCTGGCAGACGGTTTGGCCTCCTTCAAAACTCAAGGTCTTTTGCTGTTTGGAGGCTGAAGAGAAGCGTATCTGTCCTTATTAGATGCCAAGTTTAGCTGACATTCTTTCCAATTACATTATGGTTAAGAAATGTCAGAAATGTGTATCTTTCTTTGGACACTCTGGACCATGCTGTGCCAAAACCTTCATTCCACAGTTTAATTTAAATCAACAAATGCACTATTGTACTAACCCAAAAAAAAGTGACCATGGTAACCACAGTTTCAATTATTCTAATTAATATTAGATCTCCTTCAACCCATGTGAGAGGCTCTCAAAATCTTTGTCATTTTATTTATACACAGATTTATAATGTAAACTAACTACAGCATTTTTTTTTTCTAAATGGTTACTATGGTACATTTATGGGAAGGTGTTTGTTACAGTATATGCTAATCAGAGGGATAATTATACATTTTGCTTTTGTAGTAGCAATGCAAGCCATCAACAGAGCAGAGAGATCAAGGCAGATATCTTCTCCCATCACAACGAAAATAACTTAGTCATTATGACTAAATCAGGATGCACGACACCACCATCTCATCCGTAATTAATGAGCACGCAAGATCAGTGCCGTAAACAACAGAGTTTGTAGTAACAAGAGACTCAAGAGTGGGGAAGAATCCATTATGGGTCCAAAACACAGTGTAGTGTTCATATATATCTCTCTGGATATAAGTGCTATAGTTGAGTGCTGTCTACAGCAGCATCATCTCTGCTGGTCCAGCTCTCTAATGAGACCGGATTCAATAAAATACACTTAGAGGTCCACGGCCGGAAGAGACAATGCAAATAGAGTTTATTCTCAGCCTGGATGTCTGGTTTTCTTGGAAAGCAGAGATGAAGCAATCAGGGCTGTGATGTTTATTTGATTTAGGGCCCCTCTTGCTCTCTTCACCCACTCCCAAACAGAATAAGAGAGAGATACTGTACAGTTCTGTCTGCAAAGAAAAGCTAAGAAAAAGAGCAGATTGAGTTTGAAAAGAGAGCACTTTATCTCCTAATACACTTGTCATTTATGGATGAAATATATTTTCAGCACATTTATGATTTTGCAGTCTAACAACTCAGAAGCGCCATGTTTCTTAAAATCAAACAAAGCGTCTGATCTTTTTATCTCACGATTTCACAGAACCAACTCCCCATTCTGTTATTTCAAAAGCATCTGGAATTCCACAAGGCCTGACATCCATTATCAAATTCAGTTTCTCATCTTCTTTACAAGTCTTCATTTCATTCACCCCGCTCCGCTATTCAAATCACAATGCATTAGCGAGCAGTGGCTGTAAGAATGTGCTGATATCCTTTGATAGCTGCCCCCTGTCACCCCACTCCCTCCGGTTTTCTTCCCCGCTTTTGTGTCTCTGTGAACTTGGCCTCTTTGGAGGCCCACACAAAAGCGTCCTGAGGAGCGGGGGTCCCGCGCCACACACAGAATGCAACCCACAGACTCAGTGTGAGACCAAAACACACCGACCGGTCCACGCTCATTCACTTGGACAATTATGGCACACAATAAATGAACGACAGTTTTTTTTCTTTCATTAGATTGTACAGATGCTTTGCATTAGTTGAACTCGATGCCCCCAGAAGGACAGTGGAGCCAATAAACTCCCCATAAACGGCTTTATTAAAGGTAAATTAATTTAGGAATGGATTTGGATATGCCTAAAATGCTTTGTAGAATTAAATTAATGTTTTATTTTCAAGTTGCTTGCACTACTGTAATGGGAGTGTAAAGCCGAAAAATTAAAAAAGGCTGAAACATAGCAGAAATGCTCTCTCAAATAATATAGCAATGCAACCAATTCTCTCTAAACTTTTGCTTTAAACTTAGCTGGTGTACTGGTCTTAGTTGGTCAGTCTAGCTGGTGTTAGAAGGGCTTTACACAGTTTTCAGCAAGTCAGGATGGGAGATCTAACACGAAGTCTTAACTAACTAAAACTGAGCTGCAAAAACAGTCAGAAATCATAGTATGGACATCATAAATAACCATCATCAACCATGTGACCGTTTTTTGGCCGTTGTCACATTTAGACAGACAGACAGACAAACAATGTTAGACAGAATGACTGATAGACAGATAGATAGACAGACAGACAGACAGACAAATAGATAGATAGAACAAAAAACAAAGAAGTCATAAACAAAGACTAAACTCTTGTGAAAACTTCCTACTTCATTTCCTTGGCTCTCATGCCATTCATCCCACCCACAGTGCCCTGCTGGAATTCCTAATGGGTGGATGGGTGGACTCAAGGGGAGGGTTGAGAGGAGGTTAGAAGGGGGTCCCAGCAGCATTCCACCACAGAGATGCCAGCCAATGGATCTAGACCGGAGAGGAGGAGACAAGAGGAGGGGGAAGCTTAGATTTGGGCAGGGCTTTGCTAGCTTCTTCCCATGAACCTCATGGACATGGTACACCAAAGACAGCTTGTTCACACACACTGCGAAACACAGAATGTCAAAACCAATTACGGGTGACTGCAGCGTCCAAAGAGACCATGGACATAGGATGAAATTGGGGTCACAGAAAGAGTTCAGAGAGGCCGGTCCTGGAACCAATAGGTTACAGAGCACCTCCTGTAGCTTTTTGTCTTCCTCAATCCATGTTTGTCTTTAAGACGCCTTTCCATTAAGAACAAATGTGTCATGCAGAATCATTGCTAGATTAAAGAAAATGGAGGAGGGTGCATTTCAATAAGATCTTGAAACGAACCATCAATTTTCAATTTAAGATATGCTTCTGTGTTCCGATCATCCTGAACTGGGTTTATTTTGCAAAAAAAATGACCAACCTTAGTTGCTGTTGCTAACTTATACCAGTTTCGTGCAGCAACCAAAATTCATTGTGAATAACTTTCAATTTCTTTCAAACTTTCAAAATAAATAAATAAAAAGCTGCAGACAGCAATTGTTTTAAGGGCTTTCAGCACATGTGTAAAAAGGTATTAAGTTTTATTTAGTGTGCATTTAACCACCAAGATCATTTTAATCCAATAAAAGAAATACATGGTTTTTGAAGTTTAGTTCACCCCAAAATGAAAATTCTATCATTAATTACTCACTCTGATGTTATTCCAAACCGTAAGACCTTTTTTAATCTTTCGGAACACAAATTAAGGTATTTTTAAATGAAATCTGAGAGCTTTCTGACCCTTCATACACCATAGGGTTCTTTACTCAACTCCAAAGAACCTTTTATGCTAAAAAGGTTCTATAATGACAAGAACCAACTCTTTCGGCACAAAGGTTCTTTAGGCTATTATTCATTCATATATTACATTATTCTGCAACATTTTGTATTTGTAATTAAATTATTGTTTGTAGTAACTTAATATCCCATTTTAATCATGCAGATTTTTGGAGAAAAACTGAAATGGCACTCTTCGTGTGATATTGATTAACTACATAAAATGATATAAATATATACATTTTCTAACCCCCATATCTTGAATTTTGTGATCATTCACATGCATTCATAAATGAATTTGAATACACAGAATAATGCAGTGAAAGAACGCATTCAAAATGCACACGCGCACTAGTATGACTTCATCATGTAACTTTACATTAGCCTAGATGCTTGCACTTTTTAGGCACGATTTGTTTAGTTTTTGAATATACTTGATACTGTTAAAAGGCAGATCCATAAAACAAAAAAATCATATTTATTATGACTCTATTATAGCGTTTTTTTTTTTTTTTTTTTGGATGACTCCCCTCATCCCCTGAGGTAACAACAACTATATTGAAGGGGTTTTATATACAGCAGTCAACAGGCGACTTTAATAATAAATCCTTTTATTAGTTTGTGGATTTGCTTGAGCTAGAAAGAACTACTGAACATAAATAAAATTTGCTAAAGGATTTTGAAAAAAAAATACCCTTACAAAGAGCTACTGCATTACTTCATTAGCTTGCGTCTGACCTCCAATATCATTCCGGTGGGTTGTCAGCTAGCGAGTCAGCTGATTCTGATCGTGTTCTTTAAGTACTCAGAGTCTGAAGCCAGCAGAGCATATTAAGTGTTGTTCACTGTATTAGTATTTTTACCGAGCCAAATGTACGCATTTCACACACCCTCTCCAGCCACGTTGAGTTCTTGACACTAACAGCGGCAAAAGCGACACATGCGCTTTTCACTTGTAAAACGGTGTATGGGGTAATGTAGTCTCTGCTTTCGGTGGGATGAATTAGGAAGCGTGCATTGTCAATGGCGCTCTGAAAAGCTGCAGTGCAGGCAAAGGATTAAAATCTCTATTCAAACAGATGTCCAAATGAACATACCTGTACGCTAAAAGCACGTTCGAGGCGGCCCACTTAAAGCACTGACTCAAATGATTCGCGAACCAGCTCCGAACTCCCGAACTGACTCAAATGATTCACGCTCCGAACTCCCAAACTGACTCAAATGATTCGCGATCCCGCTACGAACTCCCGAACTGACTCAAATGATTCGCGAACCCACTACGAACTCCCGAACTGATTCAAATGATTCGTGATCCTCAAACTGACTCAAATGATTCGCGATCCCGCTCCGAACTCCCAAAATGACACAAATGATTCGCGATCCCGCTCCGAACTCCCGAACTGACTCAAATGATTCGCGAACCCGCTCCAAACTCCCAAACTGACTCAAATTATTCGCGATCCCCAAACTGACTCAAATGATTCGCGATCCCGCCACGAACTCCCGATCTGACTCAAATGATTCGCGAACCCGCCTTTGAACTACCGAACAGACTCAAATGATTCGCGACCCCACTACGAACCCTCGAATTGATTCAAATGATTTGCGATCCCCAACCTGACTCAAATGATTCACGATCCCGCTCCGAACTCCCAAACTGACTCAAATGAATCGCAATCCCGCTACGAACTCCCGATCTGACTCAAATGATTCGCGAACCCGCTTTGAACTCCCAAATTGATTCAAATGATTCACGATCCCGCTCCGAACTCCCAAACTGACTCAAATGATTCGCGATCCCGCTACGAACTCCCGATCTGACTCAAATGATTCGCGATCCCGCTGGGGATCGCTAGAGAGGCTTCTCACAAAAACATTTCCACAATTTAAATGAAACAGGCAAAAAAAATCACTGATGCATCAATATTGAGGGTGTCAACATTGTGAGCGCAAGAAATGGATGTGATGGAGGCAATGGAGTGTCTCTTTGTTAGTTATTTCATATTCAGTTGGGAATACCCCAAGCACATGGTGAATTTTGTTGAGCAATACCGGTTTAAACTCTCCAGAAGCCAAAAAAAAAAAAAAAAACTGTCTGTCCCAGTGCTCAAAATGTACAATCAATTTTCATAATAGCTACTTTGATATTTCGCGAATAGTGCTAATGTAAATTTGTAAAGATGAGGCGTTTGATGTTATTCTGAAATTCTGATCTGAATCTGTAATTACAATTTTATAATGGACTTATTTAGTAATATGTAGATGTAACATAGCCATTGTCTCTGCCTTCACATGCTACCAGAATGATCGTAAATAGTAATGTGGTAAATTGCATATGAAAGCAATATGAAGCCGACCGCTTGAGAGTTTCTGAAGGTATTAAAAGAAAGCACAGACCAATTGAGGGAAGATATGAAAGTAAAGAGAAGAACTCTGAAAGGAAACCAAGAGCTTTGCTGCTTTTAATATCTGAAAGGCTTGACCTTCCTCATGAACCCTAACATGGGCAAAGCCAAAGAGCTTCTTGAAGAGCAAGAACTAATGACACATCAGCCACTTCTACACTTATGACTTCTTGAGAAAGATATTCATAGATGTCTTTAAAAAATGTATTGCAAGATGTGCTTTTGTCATTATTATGCAGCACTTGAAACAGAACCTTATTAGGTAAAGTGGAAATGTTATAAACAATAATAACATGAAACAATGCAAGGATTAAAGATCAACTTCTTTCTCACCGGCATCCTTTTCAGCGCGGAACAAATAAAACAAACAAAAAAATCTTTGTAACTACACACTGAATGACAAATTCAGAGCACTCTGAGATGGAGCCAGATTCACACGACCTGTACTGTGTTGGTTTGCCAAGGAGGCACAGATTCATTCACTCTACAACGCCATCTATCCATCATCTGAGGAACAGCTGGTCCTGTTTCTCAGAACTTCCTCAAACAGGAATAACATGCTTAAAATCACTGGCAACAAACAGCCTGTTTTTTTCCAAATTACAGATTGTTTTGTTCATCTGATGATCACAGAATGATTATAGAACTTGTCGGATACTGAATCATCTTCCGGTTTATGATGACTAACTACAGCGGTCATGTGGGCTAAACATCATACTGCATCACCAATGACTGCCTGAAGATCCATGGAGATAATGCTATTAAGCTGTGTTTTCATATGGCAGGTTGCAGGCGGCAAGGAAAATAATATTAAACCCGAATTATAACCTGCAACTAACCATAATTGTGCTTTAGGAATGCATTTATATTAAAATTGTGGTTGATCAGGAGAAATTGAATCTTTTTTTAATGCTACAAGTGAATTTGGGCAACACAATATTGCAAAGTACGGTATGAAAAAAAAAATATTTTCATTAAACAAAAATGTAACAGATTTAATTTGACATCATTATTAAATTGTCTTGGTAAAGTTAGTGTAAATCAATAAAGCACAATTGAATATCCAAAATTACCTGTTATATACACAATTTTTCACAATTTTGGGATTAGTAAGTATTCTAGTAACCATATGATTTCAAATTTAGAATCTGATTTGCATCCTGAAGCAAAACTAGTTGCTTTAAAATACCTGTAGTGATTGTATAATGCTTGAATGGTGATGGATACTATTGAATGGTGATGGATACCATTTCCAAATATAACAGATTGATGCAGTTACGCAAGTGGCTCTGCACTCTTAAACGTGTGTGTGGGAGGCAGGGTTAGGCAAGGTGATGGTGGTAGTTCTGATGTATTATATCCCAGAATGCTCTGTCTGTTCTAGCACAGTGCAGGGTCTGGGTGGCAGCCAGACTCCTCTGTTACCATGGGAACCATTTACTCCAGTCTGGCATCACAAGAGCATTTCAGCCCTTTACTACAAGATGAAACGATCAATACAAAAAATACAACATGCTTGACCGAAGCAGACAGCTGTGTGCACAATAATTAATTTCCCAAAAATGGTCCATCATCCCAGATGCCCAAGATCTCCATAAATTCCACAAAAGAAAACGCCGTCAAGTAGCTCCCAGAACAAACACATTCATACTCTACTGGACAGGAAGCTAAATTCGGGGGAAATTCCACAGAATCTGTCATGTGTCAGCAGAGGAATATCACGCTCTCTAAAAACAAGAGGGGCCGCAGATCATGATGTACAGCAGAGCGAGGGAGGACAGACATAAACATTGCTAGAAAAATATGACATGTTCGGGAAAGGTCACTGACAGTGAACGGAAAGTCCATGCGCTCACAACACTTGAAATGAGATGAGTAATAATAAGCTAAGGGAATTGTTAGAGCCAGGAACCTTGTGTAAATTTAAAAGCCAGGCTTCTTTATAAGTAATATCATAAGATGTGTTTTAGCTGTTATACAACGCTCCCTCCTGGCAATTTCTGCTACAGTACCACAGTAAAACTAAAATATAAAAACATTTCTTCTTAATCAGTAGTTTTGTCTTAAAATATCCCAACATCCTAAGAACAAGACACTGTATATTTGCGTTAGTCTTTTTTCAGATAAATTCAACATAGAGATCATAATATCCTTGTTTTAAGCATAAATTTCTATAGATTTTAAGATTTTTGTGCAAATAATTTTATTACAAAACCAAATTATTTGAAAATCTATTATCTTTATCATTAAATTGATGTTTTAATAATGTCATAAAATAATGATAAAAAAAAAAAAAAAAAAAATAATAATATATATATATATATATATATATATATATATATATATATATATATATATATATATATATATATATATATATATTTATTTATATATATATAGTTTTTTGCAGCTAACATTTTCATTAACAAAGTAAATGATGTAAAAAGGATAGTTCATAAATAAAAATTAACAAACAACATGATTTACTCCTCATCATGTTCTTACACATGCATGTGCTGTTATGTTTTTTGTGGAGAGAAGATATTTTTGAAGGATTTGCTGAGCTCCCAAAACAACAAAGAAACAGCAATAAGAACAATATAAATGTTGTTCATTTTTCATGAGCTGTATCTTTAACTGTAGTCTTACAGCAGCTTTGTGTAAAGTAAAAAAACTAAATTTTACTTAATGCTATTAACTAACACAGGGGTGAGTAAATAAAAGACAGAATATTAATTTAGGGCTAAAGAAAATGTAATCAAAAATTAAAGCAAATAACATAAAACCTTTACATATGATTCAAAATACCATGCCATCTCTCTCTTTGTGAGCATAAAACATATACTGTATGCAAATTGTATTAACAAAACTAGCAACACCAAGGGTTTGATTCAGAAAGCACATACTGCAGATAAAAAGTGTACAACTTGTATGCATCGCAAACCAATTACATTTTTAAGTGTCTGTCAAATGAATCAATGTAAACTGTTGTGGAAGAAAATCTTAGTAGGAAATAGACTGAATGGAAGAGTTTAAGCACAGCCAAATACAACAGAACATTGAGCGCAGCCCAAATGATGTTGTAAACTGCTGGCAACAACAAGTGAATTCACTCATTCAGTGTCATCCCACTTTTACATTTCTAACCTCGCCTCTTATTTCCCTTCTGGTGTTGTAAATACAGCCCGCTGAGACTTTCGATTGTTTGCCAAATATGCGGTTTAGGTGGAGTAAGGGGGTCTTTTCCAGTAAGAGGCCAGTAAACTTCTTCTTTCTGCACAAACGAAACTTTCACTTTCCCGACAATGTGTGAGCTTTCACTAAATGGGCTTCCTCTTTTGAAAAGTCAGCATTAGGTGATGCCTGGTCTAGAAGGGGGAGGAGGCCTGAAATAGTGCATTGTTTTTTTCCCCACAATCTAAGTCAGGTGTTCTGAAGTGAAGTGCCATAAACACACACACAAAATGAACAAAGATACATGTGGCCTAATGCTGAATGACCTGTGCTCGTAAGCTCAAAAGCTGTTAAATTTCATCCATCAACCATCAGTGATCAAAACACTTATCTTTAGGTTATGTTGTGTTGTAGCTGTTCGTGTAAAAACAGCAGGCATGCTCAGGTCTGGTCTTGGATATTCACCTTGATGACTTGTGCTGAAGTGCACCTGCTTTTCCATTTGATGGTGGTTGGTATAAAACAACAGAAAGTGCATTTCTGCCACCTACTGGACTGTAGTGTGAAGAACTGCTGTTTGAATAGCTTAAAAAATAGTACCATAATAATATAAATATATAAATCAAAGAAAGAACACAACAAGAATAACTTCAGCTTTCCTAAAGATCCAGGATTTTATAATCAATTTTTAATGACACAGTTACTTCATAATTATTCAACCCCAACTCAACTTTGCTGTTTGTAAGTCACTTATTTGTATGGATGGGGACTAAAATTGTCATAAAACACAATTAAGTCTCTAGAATAGAAACAAATAAAATAATAATAATAAAATTCATTACTGAACATTAGCTTATGAACTTAGCTCATGAATGAGCTAAAGTTGAGTAACAAATATGGCAAAGTCAAAATAACTCTCTCAAAAGTAATAGAGATTTGTAAATTATAAAGTCTAAGGCTACTTGAAGACTTCCAAGACATTAAAAGCCCTATTCCTTAGCTAAAAATATGTTAAACCAGAAAACCTTTGAGGATTAAGAAGAAAATGCACTATATAATTGCAAAAAACCTGCAATGTATAGACAAAGAATTACAAGATGACCACATGAAAGGAGGAAAGACCCTTCAAAGCTGAGTATAAAGAGAAACACTAGACAAGTATGGCCTGAAAGGCTGACTTGAACATGTTAAAATTCATTTGGGTAGATTTCTAAAAGAATGTTTTGT
Organism: Carassius auratus; assembly: GCF_003368295.1. NCBI lineage: Eukaryota > Metazoa > Chordata > Actinopteri > Cypriniformes > Cyprinidae > Carassius > Carassius auratus. The sequence goes on from NC_039250.1 coordinate 3,220,601, forward strand.
TTAGTAATTTGACCAAACTGGAACTTTTTGGACAGAAAACAGAAAAACACCTCCATTGACAAACTTTGAGGTGGACCAGTCCTGTTATGGGAGCATTTTACTGTTGCTGGAACTCGAAAATCATGACTGTATGAAGGGCATCATGTCTTCTTTGAAGCATCAGGCCATTTTGACAAGAAATGTGATGCCTCGGGAGCAAAGACTGAAGCTGATGATCTACAGATTTTTCTGCAGGACAGCCTTTCCAAAGTATACATCCAAATCTTCTTACTGGTTTAGGGATCAGTCATAAAATGTAGCTTGTTCAGTCCAGATTTAATTCTCATTAAAAACACTTGGTTGAATTTAAATCTTTTTCAAGTGAGGAATGGGCCAGGATTGCAGTAGAGGTGACAGAAGCTTCCAGACACTTACAGCCAGCGTTTATTGTTGTTTTTGAAGAATAAAAGATTCTGCACAAAATTTGACTAATAATTTTGAACATGAATGTTTAGAGATACAATTTTTTTTTTCTCAGAAATTTCTATTAAATTTCACAAACGATTAAAAAGAAACAGCAAGTTGATCCATTTTGAAGAAAACACAATATTTTCTTGTAAAACTCATAAAACTCATTTTATTTAATTTTTTATTAAAGTGACGTGAAATTCAGCCAAATATGGTGACCCATACTCAGAATCCGTGCTCTGCATTTAAACCCATCCAAAGGGCACACACACAGCAGTGAACACACACACACAGACACAGTGTGGACAGTGGGCAGACATTTATGCTGCGGCGCCCAGGGAGCTGTTGGGGGTTCGATGCCTTGCTCAAGGGCACCTAAGTTGTGTTATTGCCGGCCTGAGATTCGAACCCACAAAACTAGGGTTAGGAGTCAAACTCTCTAACCACTAGGCCACGACTTCCCACAAAAGGGAAGTTAAAGCATTACTCCACCCCCAAATGAACATTTTGTCATTAATCACTTAAAGGGGGGGTGAAATGCTCGTTTTCACTCAATATCCTGTTAATCTTGAGTACCTATAGAGTAGTACTGCATCCTTCATAACTCCAAAAAGTCTTTAGTTTTATTATATTCATAAGAGAAAGATAGTCTGTACAGTTTTTTTCCGGAAAAACACGAGCGTCTGTAGGCGTGACGTGTGGGCGGAGCTAAAGAATCACGAGAGCCAGTAGGCTTTTGCGCTGATAGCGTTTGGAAGCTTGAGGACAAAACCAACCAAAAACAAACCATGGCTAACAGTCAGATTCAGCGTATATTTATGATCCAGAGGCTGAAATTTAACAAGAGCAGCAGCAACAACAGCGGCTCTATGTGGTATGTACTGAAACTGTATATATATTTGCTTAGCGGTTTTGGAAAATGATTAAGTTCCATTTTGTCGTTTTTTTTTTTTTAAGCTGTACATGTGGAAAGTGCAGTTTGATGACAACATCGCATGTTGTTTACTTGTTGTGCTTACGCGCCGATAGCTAAGTTAACAACACAGAGATATTTGAAGCAAGTTTTACTCACCGCATGCGGTTCCAACACGATCGTGACCCTTTTTCGTTGGGACTGCATTATCCTTAAGAAATAAACGATGTGCAAATCCGTCATCAAACTGGGCCTTGTTTGTTTTGCATCTTCAAAATGCAGGGAACAAACACAAACACTTGCACAACTCCGTTGATGCTCTGTAAAAATAAACTCCATCCACTGGTCCCTTAATGCTGTTTCTCTTTAGGTAATCTGTGCAGGGTTGTCTTGCCCTGGCAACCAAAAACACACTCCTTTTGTGACATTTCGCGACGCTCTTGCTTTGATCAGTGAAGTCTGTTGTGCTCTCAGTGCTCTGCTATACGGGAGCACGCTCTTCCGGCAGACGCGCCCTCAGGACCCATATAAGGAAATTCCGCTCCATCTAACGTCACACAGAGCCATACTCGAAAAAAACTTTCCGAAACTTGTGACAAACCGGAAGTAGTATTTTTGGAACAGAAATACTCCTTCAATCATACAACTTAATTTTTGAAACTTTGTCCATGTTTAGCATGGGAATCCAACTCTTTAACAGTGTAAAAAACTCAGTATGCATGAAATAGCATTTCACCCCCCCCTTTAACCCCATGTCGTTCCAAACCTGTAAAAGCCTCGTTCATTTTTGGAACACAGTTTAAAATATTTCGGATGAAAACCTGGAGGCTTGAGACTAGAGCTGTAGTCAAGTCCGGCTTTGTCGAGTCCAAGTCAAGTCCAAGTCCAGGACTAGTCGAGACCGAGTCAAGACCGAGTCCAAAGAGGTTCGAGTCCAAGTCAAGTCCAAGTCCAAAAGTTTCGAGTCCAAGTCCAAGACCGAGTCCAAGTGAAAGAAAAAAGTGTCCTCTTCAAGACCACATACTTAACTACTGATAATGTTTGTGATGCGAGAGAAAGCATATCTCCTATTCTAAGAAAATAATTTTACATTATTATTTGTAATGATCAAAAAGCATGTGCAAAGTAACAACTCTGTAGGACAGGGGTCTCCAAGCTACATCCTGGATGGCCAATGTCCTGAAAAGTTTAGCTCCAACTGGCCTTAAAACACCTGGAAGATTAGTGTGTCTAGTAAGAGCTTGATTAGGTTCAAGTGTGTATAATTAGGGTTAAAGCTAACAGGGGCGTTAAACAAGATCCTGGGCCCTATGCATAGGCAGCCCTGATGGGACCCCATGGCCCCCACCCATGAAAATATCCAGGTAAAAAATATATATTTCAGATTCATACTTTTCAAGGGCCCTCTCTTCCTTTGGGGCCCTGGTAATGAGTACTGGTTTTACCCCCAGTTCGACACTGGGAGCTAAACTTGGATAAACAAACAAAGTTTGGAACTGTAAGGTCAAATAATTTTTATGTACTTTATTTTTTGTTGACATTATATCTGTGGTCAAAAATGTATATGACTATGCCTAATTGGCACAGTGCACATACACACGCAAAGCTCGGGATATGACAAATGCGCGCAGCAAGGCTAGAATGGATACGTTTGGCTCTACTGGACATGCGCACATAAATACAGCAAAATTTTTGTCATACTGTACTAGGGCTTGCATAGTCGAGCTCTGTCGGAAACAATCGACTACTCCAGCATGCATTAACCATAATGCATACAAAGTGTTTGCAAGTACGACATGAATTTTAGAATTACTGTTACTATATGACCTTATCTATGTTGCATGTAAAAATAAAATATGTAATGTAATAATTAGGGTTGTGCCTGAAGCCGAATACCTTATTCAGAATGGCACGGATAATGGCTTAAAAAACGAATAACGCTCAAGGAATAATTCTGCCTGAATACTCGGCTAAAGCTGACAGAGTCTGGTGTTTGCTAGATAACAGGTGAGCCAGGGGATCAGCGCCAGAAGTGAATTAATGTAAACTTTATGAGTGAAAAGAGAGCAAATCAAACACCGCATTGTTGTCGCCTCTCTGTTTATCTCTCAGAAATCAGAGCGTTGCAAGAGTAATTTTACCTATAATAATACATCATAGCTACACTTTATATTATTTGTATATATTTAAAAGGCAAATATTGAAAGCTTAGGCTACCATGATACGAATGAATGGAATAAGCACAGCGCGCTCACCAATCAAACAGTCTCTCAAAAACCAAATCAGTTCTCTCTCAAGAGCAGTGGTGGACGAAGTACACAAATCAAGTACTTGAGTAAAAGTACAGATACGTATAATAGAATATTACTCCAGTAAAAGTACTCCTTTTTCAATTTTACTCAAGTGAAAGTACAAAAGTACTAAATTTTTTATGTACTTAAGTAAAAAAGTACTGAAAGATAGATGTTTGCAATTTTATATAGGCTCATTTTATTTTATATTAGCACATTTTTTTTTTGTTTTATAATTCTACTGTTCAAAATACCTGGGATGTTTTCCAAAATAACCACTATATGGAGTCAAGATATATTTTTGTTGTTGATATAGACTACGTTGACGACAGTGATGTCAACTGTGAGGCCTACACTGTGATGTACCTGAGAGAAAACAGAGATGACCATCTGATTTTCACCAGTAAGAACAAAGTATTTTAAAGTTTGTTGTTTTACAGAACATCACAGTTATATATGACAAGATAATAAGGCCTGAAGATTTTAAGGAAAATATAATTATATTTTCATAATGATTTTTTCCTTCTCAAACCTTGTCTGTGGTGTAAAAACCACTGGCCAAACGGGGTGCATCTCTTCCCCTCTTTGATAATTACTGTAGTTACCATGTTCTGAACATCACATCCTTTCTTTTCTACCCAGATGTAATCTATATATATATATATATATATATATATATATATATATATATATATATATATAAATATTTGGACATTATTTATAAAAAATTACCTCAAATTAGCACCAGCAAGTTTGTTAGCTAGACAGTTAGCATCAGCTAACAATACTTACTTATTTTCAGTACGGTTATGAATAACGTCCTTAATAACAATGAATGAAAAGTTTAGAGCTCTACTGATGATTAAGTCTAGAGTGTGTCCACCTTTGTGTGTGGGTCCATGTACATGCTGAATCGACAAGTAAAAAAAAGCCTCAAGTCCAAATATTTATTTATCACCAATTAACTGTTTGACAAACACTTCCTGCTTCGATGTCCAGATCTGAATTAAAAAAAATGTCAAACATGCCCCGATGTCCCGATCTGAATCAACCGAGTCGCGAACAGGTTCCGAAGTGCCGATCTGAATCAACCGAGTCGCGAACAGGTTCCGAAGTGCCGATCTGAATCAACCGAGTCGCGAACAGGCTCCGAAGTGCCGATCTGAATCAACCGAGTCGCGAACAGGCTACGAAGTGCCGATCTGAATCAACCGAGTCGCGAACAGGCTCCGAAGTGCCGATCTGAATCAATCGAGTCGCGAACAGGCTCCGAAGTGCCGATCTGAATCAACCGAGTCGCGAACAGGCTCCGAAGTGCCGATCTGAATCAACCGAGTCGCGAACAGGCTCCGAAGTGCCGATCTGAATCAACCGAGTCGCGAACAGGCTCCGAAGTGCCGATCTGAATCAACGGAGTTGCGAACAGAGTCCGAAGTGCCGATCTGAATCAATAGAGTCGCGAACAGGCTCCGAATTGCCGATCTGAAAACTTCGACCAAAGAATGTAAAAAAAAAAATAACTCAATTTCTCTAACTCTATACTCTAATAACTCTACAAATCTATGAAAGACTCAGATCACGTGTCTAAAAATAAATCGCTATAGTAAAAGAGAAGTAATAAGAGGAGTGAAGTTTCCTACCGTTCTGCTGTGTTTGGTCCTCACGCGCGTCTGACGCTCCGCGGCGCGTCTCCGCCCCTCACACGCGCGTTTACAGCGCTAAATTAACCATCTTTGCTAATTATTATACATTTACTTCATTGTCAGCTCCAGGTACTTCATTTATTATTGTTCATTGAACTGTTTGAAACAAAAAAGGTTGTATTTCAGTAATAATTCTAAATTATCAAAATAAAATATATACAATAATGGTTTCTATTTTAATATCCTTTAAAATATAATCTATTTCTGTGATGTTCAGCTGTATTTTCAGCATCATTCCTCCAGTCTTCAGTGTCACATGATCTTTAGAATTCATGTGATGATTTATTATTAGAACTATTAATAGTTGTGCTACCAAATATTATTTTGGAATCTGTGATCTGTGAAAGTGTTTTAAAGTTTGTGGTTTTACAGAACATCACAGTTATATATGACATGATAATAAGGCCTGAAGTTAGGAAGAACATTTTAAGGAAAATATAATTATATTTTCATAATGATTTTTTCCTTCTCAAACCTTGTCTGTGGTGTAAAAACACCCCTGGCCAAACGGGGTGCATCTCTTCCCCTCTTTGATAATTACAAGTTACCATGTTCTGAACATCACATCCTTTCTTTTGTCCCTAGAAGTAATCTATATACATATATATATAGGTGGTTGAATAAAAATATTTGGACATTATTTATAAAAATTACTTCAAGTTAGCACCAGCAAGCTTGTTAGCTAGACATTTAGCATCAGCTACAATATTTACTTATTTTCAGTACTGTTATGAATAAACATGTCTGTCTAACGTTGTCTAGTTAATCCAAACAATATACATATGTATAACGTTACTGTTAGTACACAATATAAAAACAGATGGTAGCATTTTAATAAAACTGTTAATATTACGGGAGCGGGGAATTTGGACATGCATGAGTTATTTTATTTAATCTGTGTTAGTTTAAGGTTATTTAATTTATTTTTTTAACCTAAAACACAGAGACGCTGATTGATGTGTCTGCGTTTGCACTGGAGCATTTCAGTGGGCTTAAACAGATCACTCTTTACAGCGGATTTAGTTCCCAAACAACTGACAATTTTGACCTAAATATGATTTTCAGATACAATAATTAATCCTAAATTTCGACATTAATAACTTACTTTTAGCAACATCAGACGCACGCGCGCTCACAAGATCTCCCGGTTCTTACTTCTGTAGACTCGCACTTAACGGTTCATTTGAATCAGTGAGTGGTCGACTCTTGAACAGCTGCAATCGGATCATTCTAATTCGTAAACGAATCGTTTGGTGCGATTCGCGATCCGATTAAAGTTTATTTTGAAAAGACTCAGTTCGTTCATGATGAATCAGACACCGCAGGCTTGTTCGACTTCATGCAGTTTTGCGCAAACCGATCGTCGGCTGACTTGAAGCAGTGCATGCCGGTTAGAAATTTTGTCCGACTTGATACAGCGCTGACGCCACGTGACTGTGACGTGTGCCGTCAAAGTACCACGAGACCAATTCGAGAGTAGCCGGAGAACTCAGCCAGCGCAGCTTCTGAAGAGCGGCTGCACAGGTTCTGATGACGACACAACTGATCCACGATTGGCTGGATTCACTGATGACACAGATGACGTGCGTTTCAAGTTTATTGCGAGTCGGCTTCAGTTTCAGAAATTCTCATATGGACTTTTAAAACAGTTCAATACGTTTTTATGTCGTCTTCATCTTATAAATCATATTTATTAAATATTGTTTTACTGTATTTACTTTATTGTTAATATAAAGTTTGTGTGTGTTTATTTTGCATGACTTTCTTTTTATACAGACCTTTTACAGTATTCAGCAGCATAACCTATTCAAATGAGCATTTTTAAGAACTAAAATGTTAATCTTAAAAGCATACAATCTAATGTGGTCATAAATGTATGCTCCTATACAAATGATACATAATACATTATGTTCCTCCATTTGTTTGGTTTCTTCATATTCTCTAGTTTATTTTGCTGTGTTTATACTTCACCTGCATGTGGTTAGCAAACTGCTAACAACTTGCTGTAACTTCAACTTAACAACATTCAAGACCCTTCCAAAACACCACTTATACACACATTAAACGCGATCAAGTAAGCAATCGCCACGTGATCTGCCATGACTGACGTAATTGCAGCAAACTACGGGCGCCACAACGTGTCCGGCTTCATATCTCCGTTTTCAGCTCCTCCCCACCTGCACGCGGCTACTCTCGCCGATCGGTTGCATCCAGCCGCAGCCGATGTCGAACACACCTCGCTTCTGCGTGTCGGAGCACGTGATATATTATAGGGAGTAACGATATGTTTTATGAAATGTAGTGAAGTTAAAAGTACGATCTTATGCTTTGGAATGTAGTGAAGTAAAAGTAAAAGTTACTAAAAATAAAACTACTCCAGTAAAGTACAGATACTTGAAAAATATACTTAAGTACAGTAACGAAGTAAAGCTACTCCGTTACTGTCCACCACTGCTAAACCATACATAAACCGTTTATATTTTAACACATTGCTGTATATTTTGCCAATACTATGGCCTCATATACAAGAGGATTCAAAATCGGACTGAGATAAAGACAAACAAAATTATATATTTAGGTGATATTCTCATGTTCTACCACCAGATGACACTATTGTTATTTGTACTGCATTAAAGGCTGTCCTTCATAAAACACCAAGCACAAGCAACTAGAAATGATGGATGCTTAATAAATTTATAATTATGCTTTTACCCAATCTATGCTGCCTATAAAAAGTGCTTGTGAAAGTGTAAAGCGATATGGCTTGTATATTATTCTCTAAGTAGAAATATGTTAAACATGTAATGGGCTTGACCTTTAATGATCATTTTCACAGATCATTAACTCATTTTATATGATAAGTGAAAGCTGATACAAACTTCAATCTATTTTCCAGTCACTCATGGGTCTCCAGAGGGTCCGGTCACAAGATGCAGCATCAACATCACGATCTCTCTCTGCCAGCACATGTCCAACTAAATATAAAACTGACTAAAGATTGCCAATACCTCTAGGACTAATTATTACTACTATTATCAGGTATCAGATATCAAGTTCTTTAGAATCCTCAACGGATTTAAAAAATAAAAAATACAAATGACTTCAGCTCAAAAAAGACAACAGAACAGCAAATCTAGTCGAAGCTAAAATCAGGTCTTCTTTGGTTTGTTCTGAGAATGAATGTTGCTTAGAACATGTGTGGGACATATTTCACCACCAAATTAATTTATAGATGAAATAATAAATACACAATGCAATAAGAAAATGAAGTTTATGAGAATTGTTCATGTAAAATAAACAGGGCTTTTCTTGTGGTGAGAAAGTGGAGCTGCAAACTCAAATCTATCAAACATGTTTGTAACTAAGAAATAAATCCACCATTAAGGCACTTTAAAACATGGCTTCTCACAAAAAGTCTACTATCGAGATAAAGTTCCTCCAGGGGATAAAAAAGTCCATCCCAATCAATGTTATGGACTTGTCCTTTAGACTGAAGCAATGGTTTGACATTGTGTGAAGTTGAATGATGGGATTGTTTCCCGCAAACACACAGCTTTTCACTTTGCAAGCTATTAACTGATGAACTGGAGTGATGTGGATTACTTGTGGATTATCGTGATGTTTTTATCAGCTGTTTGGACTCTCGTTCTGACAGCACCCATTCCAGGATCCATCGGTAAGCAAATGATATAATGCAAAACTTCTCCAAATCTGTTCTGATGAAGAAAGGCGAGTTCATTTTCGGCAGAGTTTAATTTTGTGTGAACTAGTCCTTTAAATATCATTAAAATAATGTCGCAAATAATGTCACATTGTCAAATATGACCCAGAAATCTTCAAGAGATTCACTACTGAACATCTGTCTGTATTAGTCATATCCTATAAAATGTCCTATTATTAATATTATATCCTCCTGATATAATATCGATATCAATCTGAACAACATCAACCACTTTTTACAGTATTTTCAGAATAAAATAAAATAAAATAAAATAAAAAGAGCAATAATGTTTAACTTTTCATGAACAATGTACTTTATGAAAAAAACACTATCACTAATGCAATAAATATTAAATATACAACACGAAAAAAGTGCATAAATGATAACACATATAAGAAGAAATAGCTATAGATTTGCAAACGTGATGCATCTTTCAGGGACTTCAAAAATGTTTTCTGACCGTAAAAGAACATGCATTATCTTTGAATATAATCTACATTTCGAATTTGTTTAAAATGAACAGGGTTTGTTGTAACATTCATTCCCAGTTAACATTGCACACATTTGTTTCAATATTCTTTATGTAACAGCCATGTCATACGAATGCACAGAAGGCTGCAGGAGGAATCGCAGGGCACCGGGGGTGAACATTAACACACATTGTTTGGATCACATTACTGCCTTTGTTTGTTCTGATGACTAGCGGGAGATCGACATTCCCTGACTGTTTTAGAAGTGAGAGCTGCTGTCTGTACTATCACACCATGCCTGGGCTTGATTGAAAGCCCTCTCTCATACTCTCTGGAAGACAACACTCTGCTGCCATGCTCTTTGTTGACTAAACACTTCGCATCTTACCCGCTAGACACTGGGATGGTGGATTTGGTGTCCGGCTGAGCGTACGTGTGAGACAGATAGGAAGATATGGCAAGTTTCAGACATTCTTGTCACCTTTGTGGCTTTGTGTAATCCTGCTGCTACCCCACTACATCATAGTCAGCGTTCTCCCGCTGGGCTTGGCAGCGAGGGGCTCGTGCCTCGCAATTCTCAACACTTAACACTGAAGAGAATCTCTCTCCTCCAGATACTTCCATATCAGGTTGTGTGGTATATACAGTAGTGTCTGCGACTGAATGTTCACTTCAGATCTTTAGGTGATTTCTGTCCAAGGTTCAGCCACTAATCATGATTCCAGATCACAGTGATGTACAAATATTAATAAATTATGAAAATAACACTATATTTTTAATAATCAGGAGAATGAGGTCATACCTTGTGTTTCTTACTATGATTTCAAAATGCTCTTAAGCTACTTTTCAGTAACAATTACAAGTTTCTTTTTTATATATATAAATAAACCATAGTGTTTTTGTTGTTGTTTATTATGATAAATAATTTTATATACAAAATTTGGGCTCTGCAAGTTTTTAATGTTTTTGAAAGTATATTGTGCTCCGACAGCCTGTGTTTATTTGATAAAAATACAGTAAAAACTGCAATATTAAAATAACTATGTTACATTTTCATAGATTTTATAAAGTATTTTATTCCTGTGATGCAAAGCTGAATTCTCAGCATCATTAATCTAATCTTCAGTGTCACATGATCCTTCGGAAATTGAATCTAATATACTGATTTGATGCTTTGATTATTATTATTATTATATTTTCTTATTATTATCAATTTATATATAACTTTGTAGAGTTATATAAACACACACACACACACAAATATCTTACTGACCCAAACTTACAAACAGTAATATAAGCCTAAACCAATGACTATAAAACAATAAAATGTAACAGTCTTTTATCTCCAAATACAATACTAAACCCTTTGCACAAAAAATAAATAAAAATCTTTGCTGCCCCTAAGACACTCATCATATGATTACAATGTAAGAATGATGGGAAATGCTCATAAGGTGAAGGAAGGCCTCTGGGCACATATCTGAACCACAATCGCATGTGGTGATGGTATCAAAACCACCTCGTTCATTAGTGTCATATTCATCTGTCTTCACCACGCTTTACAGTCCTACACAAAATCCAGCCTAAGCTCTGTATCAAAGAATGTTTGCCAGGGAGAGTAATTAGCCTGTAAGAATAGCACCTATTGAATCCACCGCTTCTAAAAGTGTGCTCCACAGAGACATTCATCACCGGAGAGGACAGGCGCTCACACACACACGCACACAGAGGATCGGCTGGCATCTGAAATGATATCTTACGAGGCTGTCTGCACCTTCTACATCATTCTGGATCAAAACACTTCTCTAAAATAAACCTTGTGTCTTGTCCTAACCTACTCACTGGCATAAAGACCTGAGCCGGTCACACACAGGTCACATAATCAAAGAACTTGAACTTGCACTTGTTTTATGATTAAACATTTTGTCTGTCAGGCATTTCATTTGTTCCTGGCTTTTTCAAGCACTAAGATTATTATTATTATTCACCAGTAGGTTTAAAGCAATGCTATTTACAGTATACTGTATAGTTAAAGGAATATTCAGTGTAATTCAGTGCAATGGATAGTTCACCAAAATGAAAACACTGTGATAATTAACACAGCCTCAAGTTGTTTCAAAACTATATGAGTATTTTATTTATGTTGAGCACAAAAGAAGATATTTTAAAGAATGTTTGTAACTAAACAGTTGCTGGTAGTCACTGACTTCCATAGGACGGAGAAAGATACTGTTAAATCAATGGCTGTTTGGTTACCAACATGCTTCCAAAAAATATCTTATGTTTCTTTAGGGTCAATTGAAAGCATTTTTGGCTTAACATTGATTACCACATTTAAAATACAAAATCAATTCAAGTACTTAGAGTTCATTTAAGGTACTTACAATGCAAATGAATGGAACCAATCCACAAACACTAAAATATTCACTTCCAAATGTACATCAATAAATTGAGTGTGCAAAAAAATCACTTATTAACCCATCCTGTGTAGTTATATGCAATTGTACAGCTATGTGGCCACAACAACAGAACAATACAAACTATGAGATCCTAAATGGCAATGATTTAATTAAACAACTTTATCTTAAATTATTTACACAATTTACATTTAATTATAAATAACAGCTTTTAAATTAAATTAAATTAAAATAATATATGCATAACCTCTATTATTTTAAATCCTTCACATGATTGCCATATTAAAAGGGCATCAACATTTCTTCAATTTAATTTTTATTATTATTATTATTATTATTATTATTATTATTATTATTGGTCAGTACAGTAAGTGGTTTGTTGGTTTTAATCAAATGGGGGCATGTTAAAATTATTTTTAATTGTGTTTAATTATCTTTGGTAATTAAATTATAATGCCAAAAAAGCATTTGAAGGAATTTAAACTTTTCTTTCCAAATTTGTCCAAATACAAAAAATGTGTATCTACAAATGAAAAATTTGATGATCTTCAAAAGCAAAATTCCTTTTACAATATGGTAGTGTAATTTACAATATAAATGTGATTCCAAATGCCAAATGAGTCACACAAAACACAGTGGCGTACAGTCTAGAACTCGATATGTAATCTGATTATAGTGTTCATGCGAATCTATTCTGTGACAGCAGGTGGTAAGAAACCCATGATCCACTCCTGTTATTAACACGGGTGAGAAACAAAATCACTCGCTTTCAAATCCAGACAGTGATTTTCACCCCAAATTAGCATTCCTGTGGTGATAAACATAGATTATCTCACTGAAACCATTATAGTAATTCTGTTCACTGCTTTTGTTTTTCCTCTTAATTTGCTAAGAACATTCTAGGTGACTGAAGATAAGAGGCATGTTGCGTGTGATGCATATTTTGGATAATATGAAATATGCAGCAGCAGGGTTTGGCTGAGCGTCTGTCCACACTGAACTGTAATTCCATTCCCACTGGCCTCTTGGGAAAGTCACTGGCGCCCTTAACGCTGTCCCGGTGTCTCAGAGATCTCAGGGAACATGACATAACTCAGTGTCAAAGTAGACGCTGATGACTGATTAAGTGAGAACCAAGACCTTCCTCTCATGATCTTGAATCTGTAGTGAAAAAGGATTGAAAGTCTGGATTTAGGACACAAGTTTCAGGAAATTTGCACGAAAACAAATAAACTAACAACAACAAAAAAAGGAACTAATAAATTATAAATAATAATGAAGATATGTAAAAATGTTTCCAAGAGCACTTTCAAATTAATTTAACTAAAGAAAAATAAATAAATAATAGTCAATATTCAAAATCACCCCCTTGAACCTATATTGTATTTTTTTTTCAAAGATGCTAAAGTGAATTTTACAATAAAATATTATTTTAGTTTTACTGCCTCAATTTGATGTTTAATGCAATGTGTTATTTTTTGTTTCTTTGTAATTGTGAAATTCACTACAGATGTCTGAGTGAAAATTTCTACACCAATCTTTTTAGAGTATAGTTGAAAAACATCCTTAAAGTTAAGGCAACAATCTTAGCTGAATACTTATAATTATAGAAACACATTTCTGAAATTAAATTAAACTGAAATGATTTTATAGAAATATGTTGAGGAATTTAATTAAAAAATTCATTAAAAATTTATTTATATACATATATATTTTAAAACAATTATTTCTGAATCTCTGTTCATTGACTACAAACTAATCAAAGCATTTTTATTTATTTTTGCTTATCTCATGCTATTGTTATATATATATATAAACTATGTTTGATAAAAGCACTGCTGAATGGTGATAAGAATAGAATCTGATGGTGCTGTGGGAGTATGTCACCTTCGATTACAATGATAAACTGTTCTTTAAAAAGCTAGACACATAAGTCCATAAACACAAATGCACAACCATATTCCTCATTCAAAAGATGCATGCGTTTGAGGTGTCTGATTATTAACTGCTCTATATCTAAAAAGCAGGTTCTAAAATTATGAATCCAGGGTTTTTGTCATAACTAGGCCAACTCAGTTTGTGTCTGAATATACATAAACATATTTGGGGAAATATGATATGAGGTCTCAGCTTTATGTGTCTGAAATATGTGAGTGAACATGTGTTTACGCGTGGTGCCCATGCGGGTGGAGTCAACACCTCGGAAGCGTAACTCTTTCCAGAGTGGGTGTTTCATCCATATAAAGCAATCCAGGAGCTCAAAGAACAGGAGTCCTCACTCGCAGTGCTCTGCATCGGCTTTGGCTGCAGCACTGCTGCTATTGCTGCGCGTCTGGGTGCCCTGATCCTTTGCACAGCTATAGAGAGGTGAGAGAAGGGCAGAGAGAAAGCCATTACTACACAGCTAAAAATGGCAGATTTGTCTGTAAAAAATCAATCCTGTGCATTATTGTGCATGCATATTTTGTGCTAGTCTGAATTTACAATTTTGCATGGAGCAAAATAAAACATTTGCATTGCTTTGTAGGCAGAAAAAGTGATTTGCATTGCTTTGTAGGCAAAAATAGTGATTTGCATTGCTTTGTAGGCAGAAAAGTGATTTGTAAAGAAATATGGGGTTTAATTCTTCCCAAAATGTACGATGCATTTAAAAGGCATTGATGATATTAATGAACACATACATTTTTGTTGTCTATAAATGGGGCTTATTTAAAATGTTTTCTGCAAAAAACAAACAAAAAACAAAAACAAAAAAACCACTGTGATTAAGCTTTAATTGAGTATAAATAATAGGCTTAATAAATAGCAAAAATGGTTAATTAATAGCATCATACTTGAAATCATGTTTTCACATTTTTCCTGTTCAGTAAGCATGCAACTATTATTTTTCATTGGAATGGCAAACAGTTATGCAGTTTAACTCACAAAAAACTTTTTAAATTAGGAAGTTGACAAGGAGAAAGAGCTCATAAATACAAAAACCACACTAATAATCTCACATGCCACACATACATTCTGTATTCATTCTCCTGATGCAGCTGGTCATATACACATGTTTTGTATGCACACAGAGTATCAGAGTTCAAAAAAGCACAGGAGCTTTACAGGAGCTGGAATGTATGTAGTGAGTGTTTGGATGCTGAGAAGGAATGTGTTGATTGTTCAGTGATGAGTGATGAGGACAAACAGAACTAAGCTATTGAAATGTGTATTTACAATACAATGGTTTCAAAAGCTATCATCAATTTTACAGATGAAAATCTTTATTTTATTACCAATTGTCATTTTGGAAATATAATGTTTTAGTACAAGAGGCAATTACTTTTTCTCCAAGATGTTCTCATTTTAAAATGCAAGCGTCAATTTTCTTTCCTTTTCCTGTTTTTATGGGCCTGCTGAAATTAGTTAACAGTCAGGGTCTTCAGGTTCTACTGTGATGTCATTTCCAGTTCAAGAGTTTCTCAAATTCAGAACGAATATATATATATATATATATATATATATATATATATATATATATATATATATATATATATATATATATATATATATATATATATTATTTTAATAATATAATTATTTTATATTATTTCAATTATAATCCAATTTATATTTAATATATAAATATATATAATTAGATTTGTATTATAGTGAACAATGACACCCTCTGAATAGAACAGAGTTTTGCTGAATTTTTCCCTTTTTTCCCGGACAGGCAGTGCAATGATTGAACTGGGCTCAGTGGAGGAGGGCAGCAGTCTGATAGACGAGCTGATGGAGTTAACATCTCAGAGTTTATGTCAGCTCGAGATTAAAGAACACTTCAACATTATTAAAGAGATCGGTCGGGGAAAGTATGGACGTGTGCTGCTGGTCACCCACCGCTGCAAGGGTATGTCAGCCAGAAGGGTTAATATGTTTAATTTTAGGTCATATGTCATACATTAAAAGAAAACAGCATTTTAACTAAGCATGGGTGAGTTTCCCAAAAGCTACTTAAGCCTAAGAATGATCTTAATATTACAGTCTGTTTTTCAAAATCATTGTAACTTAAGTAGCACTTGAAAATCATCGTAGATCTACGGGTGCTCTGGAGTAATTGTTTAGCCCTAAGTGCATCGTAAGAAGACAGATTTATGCTCTCACCTGCAGGGCAATCTGCATATTACACCTTTGACTTGAAGTCAAGTGCAATGTGATTATAATATACAGATTTGATTGTGCTTTATTGTACACTTTGACTTGTTTTCTTTAAATGTTGTTCTTAATTTATAAATAAATAAATTAAAAAGAGCAGGGAAAATTAGATAATACAAATTTAACTGAAAAAAAAAAAGAATAAAAAAAAGAATAAAAGAAGTATGTAGGAAATGCTTCAAAGACTGTGGGGTGGAGGGGGGGTTGTTTGTCAATGACGATATCCAGCTATGAATTGGACCCTAAAATAATGTCTCTCTCTCTCTCTCTCTCTCTCTCTCTCTCTCTCTCTCCACTGTATATAAATAAATAAATTTAAATAAATGTATGCATTTAGCAGACGCTTTTATCCAAAGCAACTTACAGTGCATTCAGGCTAACATTTTTTACCTAACATAATATATAAGTATATAAAGTATATTATATATGATTATGTAAAGCATAATATTGTACACTATAATATAATATAATATTATATCGTATTATAGTTATTATATCGAAGTTGTCTGTCTGGAATGCAGCATTAGGTTAACATAAATAAATGATTGTGTACTACAATTAAGAGCCATTCTCTAAGGCGTCATTTCAGCACTTGACAAACGGATAGCGACTCCTAAGTAGCACTTAAAACACAGCTACGTGCGATTGCTTTACGTGCATTGCTGGGAAACGCACGTGAAACTATAACGAAAGATCGTAAAATTACTTGTAGAAAACGTTCGTAAGCTCTAAGATCAATTGTTAGCGGGAAACTGGCCCGTTTAGGGATCTTGAATCACCCTGAAGGGGTTTATTTTAAGATAATGACTAGCTGATTATTATTCTTCGAACAATTTAAAATAGCGAAAAAATTAAACCCTTCAAATTTTGAACTTCATCCGACTTGTCATGAGTCAAGGATTCGGGAGAAAAAAAGAATGTTTCTTCTGTGCCTTAGGGTTTAAAAGTTATCAGTATAAGCATTAGTGAAACTTTGGACAAGTGGTGGCGCTAGAGAGTTTGAGTTAGAGACTGCAAATTTGCTATGGTGACTGTTCTGACTGTCCTATATCGGTGTGCCAAATTTCACAACTTTCCTGCAATCGTTTCTATGGGCTGCCATAGACTCAACAGTGAAAGAAGAAGAAGAATGCAAACGAATACACCTTCGGTGCCTGGCCCCTATAAAACATGCTCATATTCATTACCAATTACCATAAAAGACCTGTGTATGCCACAAACAGATTTCATGGTTCATTATGGTTTTTTTAAACCATAATGATCAAAAACATGGTATTAGTTTGTATGTATTCTTTATGTAGGCTATTCTTTAAGTATGTAAATACTGTATGACATGAAGGTGGGAATCATTACTGTGGTGTGTGTATCAGTATTGCAGGGAACAGTTTGACCAGTGTGCAGGAATGAGATAATGCTATTTAAATGAAACACTACATCCTCTTTTACACTCCCACAGATCGTAATGCCAAGATATCATCCGAACAGCTGTGAAAATACTTTCCACTACAAACGAAAGACTGTATGTCATGTTATGTGTCTCCAGGGCACCTTTTAAGAAAGCCGAATGTCCTCTGATCTTGTTTCTCTTTCACTGCTGATTGTGTCTCAGGGACTCCGATGGCTCTCAAAGTGCTACCCAAGGCCTCCACCAAACTGCAGGGCTTCCTGAGAGAATACTGCATCTCTTTGCATCTGTCTTGCCACCCATGCATCGTGGGATTGTTTGGAATCGCCTTCCAGTCCAACGAGCACTACGGATTCGCCCAGGAGCTTGTGACAGGACGGGACCTTTTTGCCATCATCCAGCCACGGGTGGGTGGGTCCTCAAACATCATGAGATCTTTCCTTTATTCACATGTAGTTATGCTTAAGCACTGCAAATTCCCAGATTTCTTCAAATATGTGACCCAGGACCCCAAAACCAGTCATAATAAAAAAGCTGTTGAGACTACTATTCATATACATATGACCATATTTAGATACTTATTTATTTGTATACACAAAGCCAGACATTCGCTTTAAAGTAAGTCTGTCACTTTATGTCTGTCATTGGCAGACGAGTTCTAATTCAGTGTCCGACACTTGAGAAGGTTACGGCTGTATCGTCACAGACACTATAGTGACTCTAGATGTGGTACAGTATATTTTATCCCAAGGGACCGGGATAAAACTGCATGCTTACAGAATGATGTTTGACAGATGCTGATTAAATGCATTGCAGAGAAATGATGAGTGATGTCAGGATAACAATATATATATATATATATATATATATATATATATATATATATATATATATATATATATATATATATATATATATATATATATATATATATATATATATATATATATACCCATCCTGTGAGAGCTTCCATAACTGAATAATTCTTTAAGAAGATGCTTGTAATGAAATAAGATATTTTATTATAAAATGTTTAAAATTAGGGGTGCTTCGATCACGATCGTCCGATCGTTAATGCGCATCTCGTCAGTAAAGCTGGTTCTCTAATCAGTGGTTAATTCCATCAGGTGCGTGATTTTACATAGAGCAGCTGTTACTACACAGAGTCATTGTTAATAGAGAAGATGCGCCAAAAATCGCTGAAAATGATGTGGATTTGCGCATATTCTCTATTAACAACGGCTCTGTTTAGTAACAGCTGCTCTATGTGAAATCACGCACCTGATTTCTGACGAGATGATTACTGACGAGATGCGCATTAACGATCGGCCGATCGTGATCGGAGCACCCCTATTTAAAATAATCCATAATTTGAGATGGTGGAATGGTGAAATTCAGATTGGTTGTATCAGATTAGGCTCTCACGATATTCCATTTTTCATATCACGGTAATTGTGGCCATACAAATTCACAATATCGATATGTCGTGATATCTATAGAAATCTTGGGAGGAAAAGATATCAGTCAGATTATTTTTTACTTTGTTGAGTTTTTCTTTTTCACCCAATGAACATAAGGATACTGATAAACGCAGGGCACAAGACTCTGGCTTTCTCCATCCTTTTGGATGCTCCTATGAAATAACAAGAGAGAAAATACTGTCAAGTTCAACAGTATGATGAATAAATATTAATGCTAACACTTTACAATAAGATGTCATTTGTTAACATTAATGTATTAACTAACATGAATGAACAATGAACAATACATTTATTACACAATATATTATCTTTGTTAATGTCATTCATTGTTCATATTAGTTCACAGTGCATTAATGTTTACAAATAATTGTAATAATGCATAAGTAAATTAACATGAACTAAGATTAATGAATGCTGTGGAAATATTGTTCATTATTATTTGTGTATTATTTATATATGTTGTTAACTAATGTAATTAACTAATTTTAGTTAACTGCTGAATCTTATTGAAGAATGACCGCAGATGAGGCATGAAGTGCACAGCACTGCAACCATATTACAGAGTTTAATGTAGTATTGTCGTCGCTCAGTTTTTCAAGATCAGTTTTAATCATGTAACTTTTAATCATGTAACTGTTAATAGATTTGAACAAAGACAAAAAAGTGTGACTACACACAGGCCGTATTGATTGCAAATACAAAAAAAGACCAGTAAAGAAAATGCAGAACTTAATTAATTAAAAGAGTCACCCTTTGCTTAAACATATGAACACAGAAAGCCGCTGTTAAGAGATTAATATAACGTTTACCGTTCTATGACTAGTAAAATAATGGCAACTCTGACAAACATGGTGTCATGAGAAATTGAGTCCCCCCTCAAAATTGGTTCTGCTTAGGACCCCGAGTGATCCCATTGGTTTAACAAACTTTTAATGGGTATTATTCTTAGCGCCTGATTACAATTCCTACAAAATCATACTTTCATTTATTTTGTTTAAAACTTTGTTATAATGACCATTAATGTCGTTTACAAAATTATTTTAGCTTGAAAATACAAGCTACCGCAGTTTCAATTAGACATGCAACAAGCTATCAAAACAACTTTTTGATCAGGCATTTGAAACAGCTACTGTCTTGGTCCGAAGTGGACCAAATTTCGATGGGGGACTTGATTTCTGATGACACCAGCTCTCCTCGGAGTAGCTGCGAGCGCTGCGTCGTCTTCTCATGTGACAGGTGTCAGTGTTAAGACACAATACTGCCACCTGGGAGCTCAACCGGGTCCTGGCACTGAAGTATTTACATGTGGTGTTATCATAAGAGTTATAATAACTGTTCATTTTAAATATTGCAGTTATCGCTAATAACGGTATATCGTCACACACTAAATTAACACAATATCGATAATTGTTGCTATGAATATCACGATTAATACCGGTATATCGTTACACAAAAATACCCCGATATCGATATTTGTTGCTTTGAATATCATGGTTATCGTTAATACCGGTATATGGCGACACCCCTGGGTCAGATACATGCATATTTACTTTTGGCTATTATTAGTAGTACATTAGGACATTATTAGAAACCAGTGAGAAAAAAAGTGTTTAAGTTTATTTTATTATGTCTATATAATAAAAGAAGCTCCAGATTGTTCAAGTCACTCCAGACTTGCCCTGAACCACCATGTACTACAGGCCCGTTCACACGCTGAGCATGTTCACTTGGAGCAGAAAGTACACTTGACATATTTCGGTAATGTTCACATGTCCTCTCAGGAAATCTTGGAGGGTGTAATGTGTGAGTAAAAGAGAAGAGCAGCTGTTTTTCTCTGTCACCACATGAGTCTCTGTTACTTCAGCATATCCAGTGAAACCTTAAGCCAGACGTACTGAAGCCTGGAAAGATTTAAAGAGGCAATAACGCCACAGGGGCTCCTAAACACATGCAACCTTAGATTTGAATTTATTGTGCAATGAAGTCGTCTTGACAGAATTTTGCACACATTCGTGTCAGTATACTGTTTAGTATTTTAAATAGTCAAGATTATTGTTACCAAAATAAATTTATCAGCATAATGGCCCATTTATGGTGCAGTCATGGTCTAATGGATAGAGAGTCGGACTTCTAACCTGAAGGTCGCTGGTTAGAGTCTCAGGTCCGGCAGGAATTGTAGGTGGGGGTGGCCGCCCACTGCTCTAGGTGTGTGTTCACAGAGTGTGTGTGTGCACTTGGATGGGTTAAAATATGTAGAAAAGTGTGTACCGGTATGTATATATTTATTTTGTTAGTTTATTTGTTCATTTAATTAAATTGTAATTTAACTTTTTTATATTTAAGATGTTTTATATAGGATATATTAAGATATTCAATACTTTCTTATTTTATTATTGAAGTATGAAGTTTTTTTTTTTTACGTTATTAGACTTTTATTTATAACATGTTATTGAAATACTTTAATATATTATTTATAATATTAAAATTGACATTTAAAAAAAATTACTGAAAACAAAATATCCTTGAACCAAAAGATTTACTGGTATATTGAATATAATATATATATATATATATCTATATATATATCTATATATAGATATATATATATATATATATATATATATATATATATATATAGATATATATATATATATAAAACATGCACTGTTTTGGTTATCGAGTTGCTTTAATTTTCTTGTTAACTGAGTCCTGGTGTCCTCTATAGACTGGTCATATCATAAAATATTAATAAACATTTTTATTTTCACAATTTGTTTCTCATGCTCCAAACAATGGAATGATGCATTTTGTTTTTCTCCAGGTGGGCATCCCTGAATGTGCGGTGAAGCGCTGTGCTGTTCAGATCTCTTGTGCTCTAGAGTTCATCCACCAGCGTGGTCTGGTCCACCGCGACATCAAGCCTGAGAACATTCTGCTGCTGGACACCCAATGCCGGCGGGTCAAACTGGCCGACTTCGGCCTCACCCAGAGACGAGGAACCCTCATACGCTTCATATCGGGCACGCTGCCGTATATGGCTCCAGAGCTGTGCGCCATGGTCTTGGAGGAAGGTCAGAAGGAGGTAACAGTCCCTCCGCTCCGTGTGGAGCCCACTCTAGATACCTTTGCCTTTGCCGTGCTTCTTTTCTGTATCCTCACTGGCTTCTTCCCCTGGGAGCGCTGCAATGACAGCGACGATTTCTACGAGGAATTTGCAGACTGGCGCAGATCGCCGAAGAAAACCCCTGTGCCATCTCAGTGGAAAAGATTCACGCCTGTGTGCATGCAGATGTTCAGAAGGATGTTAGCACTGGATCCCAGTGAGAGGTGCTCTGTAGGGGAGGTCAAAGGTTATGTGGGTAAGGACTGGGTGCGAGCGAAGGACGCCAACGGATGGGTGGGAGAAAATGGGGAGGTCAGCACATCCACACCGAGTCCCTGCAGAAGCAGCTACAGTGATGAACAGTGATGGTGTTATATGACAAATGAGCAGAATGTGGTGCCGGTTGCAATGCAGAGAGCTGCTCGGTGGAAAGAATGTAGATCATTAGAGGTGTTGATATCTTAAAAAGTTATGAGGAAGACACTCATTTGCGGGTCAATATTATTGGTTAAATACAATTTATACTTCATTAACAGCAATTGTGGCATGCTATAATTAACAATAGATACACTATATATATATATATATATATATATATATATATATATATATATATATATATATATATATATATATATATATATATATACAAAGTAATGCACTTACATTTTTAAATTCTATATTTAGTTGTCTACATAAGAATACATTTTGATGGAGAAAAAGTACATTATTGCTGTACAGGATTCCATAAAGTGCACAGAAACTCAAATCTGATCAAATTTATGATACAAAATATTTTATAAATATATGAATTACGAAAAATCAGGTAATATTTATTTATTCATGTGTGTGTATAATATATACAGTATACACACACACACATATCTATATGTATATATATTTATGTGTATTAAATTTTAAATTAAATTAAATTAAATTAAATTAAATTAAATTAATTTAAATTTAAATTTAAATTTAAATTTAAATTTAAATTTAAATTTAAATTTAAATTTAAATTTAAATTTAAATTAAATTTATGCATTTAGCAGACACTTTTATCCAAAGCGACTTACAGTGCATTCAGGCTATCAATTTTTACATATCATGTGTTCCCAGGGAATCGAACCCCCAACCTTGCGCTTGCTTTCTTGATGGCGCAGTGCTCTACCAGTTGAGCTACAGGAACATATATATATATATATATATATACTTTTCTCAAAAAATATTTTGTATTTACATATTTTGTTATCCGAGGTGCCGGTCAGAAGACATCAAAGTAGCATAAAGAGGTATAAGACCACACACTCACTTGCAGGTGATTCTTTATTAGCAACCATTTTTGACCTAGCGGTTGGGTAACTGCCCAGAAGGTTGTGTTAAAAATTTAACCCAGCTGTTGTTTGACAACAACCCAATTGCTGGGTTTGTCCATATTTAACCCAGCATTTTTATTTTTATTGGAGTGGACCATCTCCTGCCCTTTGTCTCTGATATCAATTTCTGTACGCGCACATTCAATCCTCTACCTCCACACAAAATAAGGTTTTCAGTAATTATCCATATTGTATTATTATATGATCTGCCAGTCACTTCTGTTTCAAGCAGAAATGAGGGTCCAGTGCACAAAAAATACACAGAATATGTACATTTCCCATATCTGTAATGTAGATGAGGGGTACATTTTAAACTACTGTTGTGTTTTACTAATGTTTTTATCCACGTTTTGTTGTATTATGTTTTGTATATTGGTATCAACTGTGTATATTTTCAATATCAAATATCTTGTTTGCTGTGTGCTCATGATTTGACCATGTCACTATTAAAGACACATTATCAAAGGATAAATCTAGTGCTTGAGAAAGTGATTGACACAGATTTTTACCAATTTAAAAAACTGAACTTTTTTTAACCTGTGTGTTTCTTTCAGCGTTTGAACAGAAAATAAAATATTTTGAAGAATGATGGTAACTAAAGAGCATATGGTCCCCGTTGACTTCCATAGTGGAAAAAGAAAATACTATGGAAAGGAAGGGCTGCTGTCAACTGTTATTCATTCATTCATTCATTCATTCATTCAGTGTACTGTTAATATGAAGGAATTTTCAGCTGCACTTTATTTTACAGTGCGTGCACTTTAGGTGAACTAAAAAGTGTACTTATTTAAGAAAGCACTGGGTAATATAACTAAATAAGTTAAGGTTAGGTTTAGGGGTAGGTTAAGGGTTTCTATCACCCAGTTATTGTAATTACTTTAATAAGTACCTAGTATGTACATGTGGAACACCACTGTAAAATAAAGTACTCCAGAATTTTCCGTATTGATTTTTGACAGGTGTTTTACCCACATTTTGAACTATGCATTGCATTAGTGTTTAGTGCTAAAGGAAATATCCGTAAATTTACTGGACGATGTACTGGTCATTTTCCGCCTTAAATGTCAAAACAAATAATTGATTCACTTTTTCATATAATTCTCTAGCTTGACAGAAAAAAAAAAAAAAAAACTGATCCTGAACCACAAAACCTTAAGTTGCTGGGGTATATTGTAGCGATAGCCAAAAATACATGGTATGGGTCAACATTATTGATTTTTCTTTCACGGCAAAAAATCATTAGGATATTGAGTAAAGATCATATTCTAGTAACATATTTTGTAAATTTCCTATTGTAAATACAGTCTATCAAAACTTAATTTTTGATTAGTAATATGCATAACTAAGAACTTCATTTGGACGTCTTTAAATGGGATTTTCTCAGTATTTAGATTTTTTTGCATCCTCAGATTCCAGATTATTAAATAGTTGCAAATCTAAAAAAAACAAACAAACAAAAAGACCCTTATGACTGATTTTGTGGTCTAAGGTCACAAATAGATTTGGCATGCTGCTCATAACAGATGAGCACAGAGCTCTTCACTAAACTTGACTACTTGACTAAAGAAAGAAAAATAAATAAATAATAAGAATATATGATACGTGTTTAAAAATAAAGTTGGACTTTCTGGAGTGAGGTAAGCAGCTGCTTATGGTATAAATATGATTCAGTGGATCAAACAAACAAGCTCCTTCCAAACTTCATTACACGAATCTAATGTTCTTTAAGACACATACATTCTGTAGATAGTATCATGTCAAAATGTGCTTTGAAATCTCTTCCAAGTCACTGTTGGCCTTTGCTGGTAACCTCAGTAATTTATTACATACAAACACCGAAAGCACTGCAACCTTCTCTTTTGAACATTCAGAGGTCTCCTGGCATCTGTTGCAGCTGGTGTGGTATTGATGGATTCTGGGCTGGTGTTTGTTTAGGCCCGGCTCTAGAGAAACCGTCCCGGTGGGGTGCCGTCACACTGGTGATTTGACAGCAGTTCTGAACCCAGCAGCTCCCTTCACTTTGCAGCAAATTTAGAGCGTTACACTAACCGGGATCATGTTACTGCAGTCCCTATGAGCTGCTCCAATCAAAGGCCTCATTACTAAATCCTCTAAGGCAGCCAAAAGCCCATCATGGGGTAAAGGGTTTAACAGCTTTCACTGAAGCTCGACTCCTCAGCAATGACTCATAATCTGTTTCGGTTGTTACTTTAAGCCAGATTCTTTTTACAAAGTGTACAAAACAATAATAGTCCTTTTACTGGACACTTTATGGTTGCCAGTTAATGTAAAGAACTACACTTGTGTGAACTCAAGGTGAACTGACTTCATATGTCCAGTTAAAATATCGACAACATTAGTCAAAACTGATGAAAAGTAAGTGAATAGAGTTCATATTCCTAAATTCCGCATATGCATCCAGACATTTTAAGTGTCTGAATACCTTTTTTTGTGGCCATTAGAGCAACAACACTAGTAAACATGTTGGTACAGTGTCAGTTCCTGGAACTCTGACACCTGCTAGAATGGAAATGAAGTCATCACTCTGTGCTGCATGGATATGAGGCTCTAATTGCCTGATATATTCAATAAATGCCACTCAGATCATTTCATTTCTCAGATCAGATCTTTTTAGTGCTTTAAACTAAACGTCATGCAACATATGTTGAAAATGCTCATTGAGCTTTGGGACTTTGTTGACAGACCCGACAACTTGACTTTTATGTATTTTACGACGACACTGAAATACACCACAGTGGATGTAGTAAAACCAGTCACAACTCTGTTATACATCTATATTTTTCTCCCATAAATGCATCAGAAAGTAAATCATATACTCTAGCTAAATTTTTAAGTTTTAAAATTGTTTTTATGCAAATGTATCAAAAAAGTACCTCACTCAGATTTCGTTTTAGATTAGATTTAATCTTCTATCTTTTTGGAAACATGCTTCTGGATTGTGCATTGAATTGAAATATTGTGCGTGTGTGTATGTGTTTGGGGTCAGTACTTTTTTCTCTATTTTGGTGTCAGTATGTTTCTTTCTTTCTTTCTTTCTTTCAAAACCACTGCTATGTAGCAAGGATAAAGTGACAGTGAAGACATTTGTAATATATTTAATTTTAAATAAAAGTTTTTCTAAAGTTTCTATTCCTCGCAGAGTCCTGAAAAAAAAAAAAATCACTGTTTCTACAAACATATGAAGCAGCATAACTGTTTTTAACATTGATAATAATAAGAAATGTTTCTTGATCAGCAGATTAGAAGGATTTCTGAAGGATGACGTGACACTGACGACTGCAGTAATGATGCTGAAAATTCAGCTTTGCATTTTCAAATATATTCAAATAGAAAACAAAATAGTTTAAAACTACAGAAACAATTTCTCCTGTATTTATGAATTTTTACATTAGTTAAATTACTTATGTTTTTATAATATTTTTAATTTTATATTTTAAACAAATTGCATACAGTATATGACATCTTATTAAATATTTGTTGTCGCATTTAAGAGCTCCAGCAAATAACAATTTGTTATATAATGTGTAAAAATCTAAATCGATTATGACTTGTAACCCCACAACATGGCATCACTCTGTCCAGTATCCCACAATGCTTTGAGGAACAGATGCCATCAATGGAGGGCTGAGGAACCGATGGGCTCTGTGTTCCTGCCAGCGGCTCATGCAGCACTACTGCTAATAAATCTTTGCTCTTATGGAAAATCACAATCTCACTGCCAACAACTTCTTATATCAGCAATCCACAGGCATGTTTGTGAAGGTTATTTCAGCTCTCACTTTAGCAAACCAACTGCTAGAATAAGTTATAAAAGGTCAAAACAACAATATAAACAAAAGACAAACATGTCCACCCATGTTTTAAGTAGGGAAACTGTTAGCATCACATTCATTAGTTAAAATCAGCACTATCAGCCATGTTTAATCTTTTTAAACAGACTGTAATAAAAAAGATTTTCATGGAACTGTAGTGAATGTTAAATAAATCCTGGATAATCCTCATTTGATTTTTGGAATGTTCTATTCAAAGATTCTGGCCCCTAAAGACACACGGTTAGTTCTCTTAAAAAATAAAAAATAAATAAATAAAAAAACATGTTCCGTTTACACAAACCACTTACAAACGAGTCCCCCAGAGTAAAGCAGATGACATGTGAACTTTCCCGGCCACAGAAAGACGTCACCAAAATACAGTAACACTAGTACTACTAGTTATAGTACACGGCAGCTGTTACTGTGTTTAAAGCTGGCCATGTGTGAGTAAATGCCAAATGTAATCAGACATGTTTGCAATTAGAAGGAGAATTCCTGATGAAGCAAGGAGAGCAAACTCTTGTGCTGTGAATCAAACTATAGGTGTTATAGAACAATACAGTTTAACACACAGCACCAGAGCATGACTCCACTGACACGGTTTCACCTCCAGCTCTTCTGAGATTTACTGAGATACATGAAACTGACACCTTTAAATGTCATAATAATGTACAAAAGAGTCAAAGCCATCAATTACTTTAATATGAAATCAGTCAAAACAAGCCAAAAAATAAAAAGGCAGATCAAACAAAATCGCTGCACAATTTCTAAACAATCTATTATTTGATTTTATCTTAATACTTAATACTGTATATACAAAAATAGAAAATAAGATTCTTATTGTAAAATTGTGTAAAACTATAATTCCTTTTAAAATAATAAACATCTCTTTCAAAAATTAATACACTTGCTCACGAGTAGGCCACGGTAAGTAAAATATACTGTTTTTTGTGCCAAAATAGCACCTAGAGTAGGTTTTCACTTTTGGTGAGCATTATCTTTACATTTTTTCAGTAATATTATGCAACATTTAAGAAACTAGTGGTTACAGATGAATTGATTGTTTTTTTATTTTTTTATTTTTTTTTGCATAACAATTTATTTTTCATGCTAACATTTGTCTAATTATTGATCCAGAAGATGAATGGAAACTAAATGGACAGCTGAACGTTTATCTGTCCATATATATATATATATACATTGTGTATTAAAGAAATAGTTCACCCCAAAATTAAAATTTGCTGAAAATGTACTCACTCTCAGGCCATCCAAGAAGTAGATGAGTTTGTTTCTTCATGGGAACAGATCTGGAGAAATTTAGTATAATTTGCTTACCAATAATTCCTCTGCAGTGAATGGGTGCTGTCAGAATGAGAGTCTAAACAGCTGATAAAAACATCACAATGACCCACAATTAATCCAGTCAGGAAACATATCCATCAAGATGTTTTTAACTTCAAACTGCTGCTTCCAGCTAAAATAAAAATTCTCTATCCAAAATATTTATTATTTCCACTGTGAAAGTCATCTTGTTTGAATCAGATCAAGCAAAGATAAAAAAAATGCCTTGATGGATTTGTTTCTTGTAAACACAAATCGTTTCACTTCAGAAGACATTAACTGATGGAGTCAAGTGTATTACTTGTGGATTCTGATGGCGTTCATTCACAGCAGAGGATCCATTGGTGAAGTGACATAATGCTTTTTTTTGTTTGTTTTATCTGTAGTGTCCAAACTCGGGTTGGAAAATTCAGCAAATTTTAGTTGGGGGGTGAACCAAGTGAACTCTGGCCTCCTGTTTGTGATAGCAAAGTGTTACTGTACCTGGCTTTGGAAATTTTATAAGCATTGATCTTTTACATTTTTAAAAGATATTAGCATATCAAATGAACAAGATAATGATAAGCTATTATTACGTTTGAATTTCAAGGTTTTTTGCTGAGTTCATGTGGGCCTGCTCATGAGCTTTAACAGACTGAAAAACAAATCAAGCAAAGAAGAAGCAAACAAATCAAAATTACACATCAAAACCTTAAGAATTACAAAAAAGTTTGACTGGTTTGTCAGCACAAAAATTAGCTTTTTTCTTCAGTTCATACACTTTTGTGACAACAATTAGATATTTTGTTATTCCAAATCAGTTTTGTGTATGTGTCCCTTATTTTATACATCTTGAGAGAAATCTTGAGAGTTAGCATCATTAAACAGCATTGGTTTATCCATATTTTCTTCTTAAAGGGATAGTTAACCCAAAAATCTAAATGATTTCATTAATAACTCGTTCCAAGCCCGTGAGACCTCGGATTATCTTCGGAACACAGTTTAAGATATTTTAGATTTAGTCCGAGAGCTCTCAGTCCCTCCATTGAAGCTGTGTGTACAGTATACTGTCCATGTCCAGAAAGGTAAGAAAAACATCATCAAAGTAGTCCATGTGACATCAGAGGGTCAGTTAGAATATTTTGAATCATCAAAAATACATTTTGGTTCAAAAATAGCACAAAACTACGACTTTATTCAGCATTGTCTTCTCTTCCGTGTTTGTTGTGATAGAGTTCGAAACACAACAGTGTAGTGATATCCGGTAGGGCTGGAAATCGATTCCAAAAATAATCGATTCCTCGATTCTGAGAAGTTGGGTATCGAGCGTCGATTCCAAAGGTTGGAATTCCATCAAGGGGAATTGACTCCTCATTCAGAGTGTTTTTCAGTTCAACAAAGATTATCTATGGGAGTCTCTCAAACGGAAGGCTACATCCGACAAAGGCTACACACATCTAAATTCAGGAAAATAAACAGAAATAAAAAGAGTCAGTACTGATCAATTGAATTTTAGGATGTAGCCTTCCATTTCAGAAGCACAATTCAGCAAATCCATAATTAGTAAAGTTGTGATATAAAAGATTACTTTAAATAAAAAATTAAATAAAGTTATGGTGGAACTGGCTTGTCCACATTTTTGAGCGCTGCATGACAGAATAGATAATGACGTCATTTAGGGTCTTGATCTTATTACCATCTAAAATACTATTTTTTTTAAAACAATTCTATCAGCCAATGGAAATTACAAAAGAATACATCACGAGCATAGACCAGTGGCCGAGAGCACATCTGATTGACAGATAAACCATGAGCTCTATCAGTCATAGATGTTCTGGTTATTTTGTTTCATTGTACAGTTTGTTAATATTGTGCAAAGTAAACAAAGTAAATTTCATCATTCAGCTGAACTGTACATATTTATTTTAGACTCTTCATGTCTTATTTAATTCATGTGACAAACACATGTCCCTGCTGAGCTGGACTATGACTAATTTCATGGGCAAAGCTGAAAAAACTAACATTTTCGTATTGTCATTTTTTTTTAAATAGATAAAAATAAAATAAAATGAAAAAGAATTGGAAAAGAATCGAACAGCCCTAATATCCGGTTCGCGAACAAATTATTCGATGTAACGGATCTTTTTGAACCAGTTCACCAAATCGAACTAAATCGTTTGGAACGGCTCGCGTCTCCAATATGCATTAATCCACAAAAGACTTAAGCTGTTAACTTTTTTAAAGGTCCCATTTTTCGTGCTTTTTTGAAGCTTTGATTGTGTTTACAGTGTGCAATATAACATGTGTTCATGTTTCGCGTGTAAAAAAACAGTATTTTTACTGTTAACTAACATCTAGTTAACAAAGCTAAACAGCGTTGCCCTCTGTGTAATAAGTTACAGAAACTGTTTAACGCACCAACTTAAATAATAAAATACACTTACCGGTTGTGGTCCATAAACAACGCCTCCTCCAGACAAAGAGGGAACTGCTCCATCTTTCAGAAATAATCTTTGTGTGAATCCGGCATTAAACTGATTGAGATTGAGGAAGCTCGATGTCCTCAGCAAAATGTGCTGCACATAGTTTTACAAGTGGATTATAATTTTGGGAACCGAGTTAAACATAAATTGTTACCATTAATCTCCAAGTACAGCATCCCTGGGAAGCCCAAAACAAGATGATTGGACTCAGAGATGAAAATAACAGCGTTTCGACGACATGGCGATAAACACATATGCAGCTCTTCCTCTTCTCTGTCGGAGAGCAACAAGACCACGCCCTCCTTTTTGCGTATACATGTGGGCGAAGGTTAGTCAAAAAAAACGTTTTAGTGACGTTATTACTGCAGGAACTAGAGGGATGTAGTCCAAACGGGTCGTTTTTTGTAGCCGAATTCTGTTAAATAAAATATCTCGCTTGGCATTGAACTTTGAGCTTTAGAATTTTACAGATATTATTTATACTCTAACAACAACAACATTACACACTAACTAAAGTTTAAAACATGGGATCACGAAGAACGGGACCTTTAATGTGGCTGACACTCCCTCTGAGCTAAAACAAACGAATATCCCAGAGTAAATCATTTACTCAAACAGTACACTGACTGAACTGCTGTGAAGAGAGAACTGAAGATGAACACCGAGCCAAGCCAGATAATGAACAAAAGTTGTTCTTGAGTCAAGAACCGGTCGCATCAGTGTGCGGATCACCAGTAGTTCTTTCGGACAGTTCGATTCAATAAACCGGTTGAAGAAAACTGTTCACCGGTTCTTTTGCACTCGACTTAATGGCATCATTGCCGATGATTGCCCTTGATTCAAGGCTTCGGTTTACCTGGGCTCATAAAATTAGCACAGAATCAGTTCAGAATCAATCGCCAAAAGAATCAGTTCGGTTCAGACGCTCTGTGTGTCGGTCTGCTTCACATTGAATCACACATGTGCAGTATCGTCAGCTCCTTGGTTCTCGAATCAGACGGAAACGGTTCTTGACTTGAGAACGAGTTAGTCTTTTGTTCGTTATCTGGCTCGGCTTGGTGTTCATCTTCAGTTCTCTCTTCACAGCAGTTCAGTCAGTTCATTAATGTGTATTGGAGACGCGAACCGTTTAAAACGATTCAGTTCGATTTGGTGAACTGGTTCAAAAAAACTTACATCGAATGATTTGTTCGCAAACCGGATATCACAAAGTGCTTTGTTTTGAACTGTCTCACAACAGACACGGAAGATATGACAATGCTGAATAAAGTCGTAGTTTTTGCTATTTTTGGACCAAAATGTATTTTCAATGCTTCAAAAAAATTCTAATTGACCCTCTGATGTCACATGGACTACTTTGATGATGTTTTTCTTACCTTTCTGGACATGGACAGTATACCGTACACACAGCTTCAATGGAGGGACTGAGAGCTCTCGGACTAAATCTAAAATATCTTAAAAAGTGTTCCAAAGATAAACTGAGGTCTCACGGGTTTGTAACGACATAAGGGTGAGTTATTAATGACATAATTTAGATTTTTGGGTGAACTATCCCTTTAATTTTCTACTGTAATAAGAACATACAATCTTATCACTTATTAATATTAACTTAAAATAACAATTTGGTCTCGTGGCTGCTTTATTACTCTGCTTGAGCGTGAACTTCTACCTCTGTGGTCAACATATCTGCATCAGCATTTGCAAACAGACCTGCATCTAAATCTGAATCTGCACCTTCATCCACGTCTACATCTACATGAGCTTGTGTGCCTGTCATCCCTGCATTTTCATTGGCTGTAGCCTCGACAGATATGACATCATCACAGTCCTTCTGTTTCTCTGTCTCCACTTCATAGGTGTCCTGATCTGATGAGAACACAAAGGAAAAGTTCAGCACCATTTTCATAAAGGCACACACACACACACAACACACACACACACATACACACACATACAGTGAAGTGTACATTTAAGCGATGTACCAAGAATGTTCTCGGGTCTCTTGGGAAGGAGAGGGATGTCGAGGTCTTCATCATGGTGGGTTTGAGAAGGAGAGGTTCCATTGGCTTGTCCCTCAATGTCATCATATTCTGTCCCAGAAGAATCCCTCTTTCTGTCATCTTCATCCTCCTCTCCTGTTGGAGAAACCAAATATGATTTATTCTTTCATGAATAGATATACATATAAATTATTTTATTTATCTTTATTTATATATGAATCTTTGGTTGTAAAAATCACTTATACTTATTTCACATGATATTTTAGTTTATCAAACATAAAAGAAAAAAAGAAAGAAAAAAAATCAGCAGTTTTTGTTGATTCAAATTTGTCGAGATTAACAGAATTATTTTATGGTTTACTTTTACTTTTTATAGTCTTAGTTTATTTATTTGGATGGATAATGTGCAGGCTGTCAGGCAACAAAACTAAAATGAACAGACTAAGTAAAAGATGGATTGACTGACATACATTGTGTTGAAATTAATGAAATGGACAATTGCTGTTATAAGACTAATTTTTCAATATCTCACCTGACTTGTCCATGAGAGAATCCACATCCTCGTAGTCATCATTATCAAAAAATGCTGCCTTTTCTTCAGAAAAACCTAAAAATTTATATATATATATATATATATATATATATATATATATATACATACATACTTGCTTATAAAAAATATTTGTAATTAACATATGAATAAAAGAGTGAATACATCTGCTTTAGAACATTATTTACCAATACATACATTCATAAAATCAATATATATTTTGTACGTCTGTCTGTCTGTCTGTTTATCTATCTATCTATCTATCTATCTATCTATCTATCTATCTATCTATCTATCTATCTATCTATCTATCTATCTATCTATCTATCTATCTATCTATCTATCTATCTATCTATATGTGTGAATGATTTTGTCTTTATTAGATAACAACAGTAAAATACATAATAATAATAATAATAATAATAATAATAATAATAATAACATTTAGAAATTAATGAAAACATTTGCTTATGTCTTGACATTTACATTGTTCAAAGTAATAATAATTAAATTCTACAGTATACCTTTGTCCTCTGTATCCATCTTATCCATTTCATTCACATCTGGGTTGACGTCTTTGCCCTTTTTACTTCTGTAATATCTTACTGCAAAAACAGAAACAGGTAGAAAAGTATGCTTCTATTAATTCTACAGGTTATTGTTTGATGTGTAGTGTGTGTAGAGAGACAAGGAGTGGGAAACACTGCCACCAACAGGTTAAAAACATGAAGACCTTTCAAATATCGCTGTAACTTCATTATGAAAAAATAATGTTTATCTGCGAATCAGAACAATCTCTTTCTGGTGCAAGTGATACTCACAGGCTAAAAGTAGACGTTTCCGATTTCTCCACATTAAAAACAAAATCAGCAACCCCAGCACAGCTCCTGACAGACCCAATATCAGACCCACTGAAGAATTACCTCCTTTTGGAGTATTATCTGCAGGGTTTGGAGTATATCCTTCAGGTTTTGGAGTATTATCTGCAGTTTTTTGAGTATAACCTTCAGTTGGAGTAATTTCTGAAGGATCACCTGCAGTTTTAATGAAACAGTTTCACAGGTTAGAATGTTAACGAAACTTTGTTAAAGTAAACTCACAGCTACTTAACATCATGCAAGAAGGCAAGCAGCAGCAAAACAAATCCCAGAACAATAAAAAATATTTTCCTATATTAAAGTGTATGGCATCTGTGTTTTTTTTTTTACCTTACCACATTTGATTTCAGCAGGTCCATGACTGCATTTATCGTTATTGAGATGGTGCATGCACTGAAAAATGTTGTAATGGGTTTCTGGGCAATTAATTTTAACCTTTATTTCTTTTTCTATTATCTGTTCTTCCAGCAATTCTCGGCTATCATTGCACTTAAGCACATCACAAAACTTCTTGTTATCATTCGGAGTCAGTTTTCCACAGACATATTCCCATCGCCCCTGATACTTGATCACAAGCTTCCCGCCACACTTCTCAGTAGAGTTGAATTCAACACTATCTGCAATACAAATATAACTTCTGTCACTGAAAGTAAAGCACTGATTATGACTAATGTGATATATGACTAATATGACTAATGTTTTTAATATTTTATAACGTGCATCTATCTGCAAACATGAACTAGGAGGACACGTGTGAGCAAACATGAAATGGACTAACATCCACAAAACTTAACTTAACTACAGTAACAGTCTTAATTACAGTCCAGAAATACGTGTATGACTCACCTTTGCAGGCCACAGAGAGGATGTTCTCACAGCTGTCTTTTCTAGAGCCACACTGCCACATCAATGTCTCGTTGCCTGTGCAGCTGAAATGCCAAGTATTTTTTTCTCTGGACTCTGTGGTCCAGCTGTAGAGTGCCTTACCACAATTGAGGCTGTCACATAACTTGTTGGACATCCCAGCATCCCACCGGGATGCACAAACATGCTCTTCATCTATGAGCACCTCGCCTGTGCAGTTGTTTGAGAGCCTAATTTTTGGAGGTTTATCTGGAGAGGAGAGAAATCAGACAATCAGATATTTCTGTAATATGAGAGTGAAGTGTTACTCTTTGTGCAGGGTTGAGAAAATTC
Source organism: Carassius auratus (assembly GCF_003368295.1). Classification (NCBI taxonomy): domain Eukaryota; kingdom Metazoa; phylum Chordata; class Actinopteri; order Cypriniformes; family Cyprinidae; genus Carassius; species Carassius auratus. The sequence continues at coordinate 3,256,383 of NC_039250.1, forward strand.
ATCATTTAAGAACTGACTCCTGTTTGTTTCACTTCAGGATATTAAAAGAGAATGACTGAACTGCAACCAAGGATATTCAAATAAATTGGTAAAATGCTGCCATGTTGTAAGGGTCAATTTTAACATTCTGGGAAAAGACGTGTTTTTCTATTAATGTTTCTGTAAAAATAATTTGTTAATTTAGAGATAATTTATTGAATAAAAATATTTATTTATATGATTTTTTTATTTAATAATTTATTGTTTTTTTTTATATTAGTTTCAAAAACTAGTAAAGCTTCTTTGATATATATCCATATTAATGTATAATTAATTTGCAACAAATAAATAAATAAGTGTTTCTCCACTACTCAACTTATTATTAAAATATATGTGTATGTGGGATTTTTGTTGCCCTGAGGTGCATTTTTGCATTTTTTTTTTTTTTTTTAATGGTTTAATAGAGTACAAGTTAAACAATGAAAATAATAAATATTGTCTTGGCAACTTGGCAAGTGTTAGGGATGCTAACAAAAGGAAGAAAGAGATCATTCCTACGGTCACACTTGATGTTTAACTGCTGTTGATTCTGGACGGGCTGATCATTGCTCTCGCATTCCCAAATATTCTCTTTCCCTGAGCAATTATAGGTATTGTTCCACCACTCTTTTGTGTTTGTGTTTGTGTAATTAGAGATGTGTGGTATGTGTTTTCCACACTGTAGATACTCGCACAGCTTTTGTCCTTCCTCGTTGCCCCATCCACTTATGCTGACTGGAGTGGGTGTTTTCCTATCTCGCAGACCATATACTGGACCACTGCATTCTCCTTCCTTATTATAGAGGAGCAATCGTTTCCATGCTGTTACATAAAGGGCAGAAATATCAAAAACCTTGTTTCACATGTGCAGGAGCAGAGGTCAAAGGTCAGAGGAGTTGCAGAAACTACACACTTCATGTTGTAAAAATTCCCCTACGCATCTGACAAAGAAGTTAATCTACTTAAAGAAAAAAATTTAAGTTTAAAAGTTTAATTATATATACTGTAGGTGCCTTGTCTGACTGCAATGGAGAACCAAACCAACCTTCTCCGTAAAGATGACGTCATTACATAATTTATCTGTAAAATAACTGGTTCTTCATGTGCAAATCAGGAAAACTCATAGGCAAAGCACATTTGATTTATGATTACTTCAGGTTGTTACTCAAGTCATGGGTTGTTATGGTTGTTATCAACATGCTAACTAACTTTGGCTAAAGTGTTGGTACCTTTTGTTCTCAAAGGGATACAAAAAAAAAAAAAGGTGAGTACCTGAGCATTTCAGATAGCCAACAATACATTCTTTCTCTGAAACCTCTTTGAGGTCACATTTGGAAACAGAGTTGGCATTATCCAGACATTTAATTCTTGATAGTCCTGTAGATTTAGATTCTTCATTCAAAATCCAATCATGTTGGTCATTTATGCTCTCGCCACAAGATAGTTCCTTGCAGATTACATTTTTAAGATTTGTATCAAGACTGTCTTTACAGATGGGTGTCCATTTCCCAGCGTAAAACAGTGACGCTTTTCCAGCGCATTTGTCTCTTGGATCCTCCAGTCTAGCTTTGATGCTGTCTGTGAAGAGTGTGTCAAATAAATGTTTCATTTATTTTTTTTTTTCTTTTCTAAAGCACTATTCAAACAACAAGGAGTTGCACCACATTGCTGTACAGACATTATAAAACATTTTGGTAAGGGAAAAATCACATTATAAAACAACAACACAAAACCATAAAAGCAATAAAACTCAACCTTCTACTCTCGCAAAGGCAATAGAGAGGAAGGTGATTTTTAAGCGACTTTTAAATATGCCTAATGTAGGAGCAGATCTGAGATTAAGTGGTAGGTTGTTACATTACTTAGGGGTAGCTACAGCAAAGGCCCTTTCACCCCCCATTTCTTTCATTTCATCCTCAGAACAAGCATAGACCCTTTGTCTGCAGACCTCAAACATCTAAGTGGCTTATAGACCTGAAGGAGCTCAGATAAATATGATGGAGCTAATCCATTTAGGCTCTTATAAGCAAAAATTCAAAGTTTAAAATCAACTCAGCTTGAATGGGTAACAAACCCAAAGAGGCCAAAATGGGAGAGATGTGATCGTATTTGTGGGTCACATACAAAAGTCTGGCTGCAGCATTTTTTATACTATTTGCAGCAGACTCAAAGATGTTTGGGAGACGTCAATATAGAGTGAGTTACCATAGTCGAGTCTTGAGAACACAAAAGCATGGATCAACAACTCCAGAAAATGTTCTTTAAATCGAATTTTAAACTGTGTTTAAGGAATAGTTCACCCCAAAATGAAAATTTGCTAAGAATCTACTCACACTCAGGACATCCAAAATGTGGATGAAATAAATGTTTTTTTTTACATACTTACATTTGTCTTAATATTGACCCAGAAAATGGATGGAAACTAAATGGATAGTTGAGCATTTATTCCAGTGTTATATATTATACATATCCAGGTGATAAAAAAAAAAAAAAAAAAAAAAAATTAATATAGTATTTGGCATACTTCTGTAATTTGCAAACTGAAGTAAAATTAACATTTTGAAGAAATTTGGTTTTACATCACCAATTGATCCTCTGCAGTGAATGGGTGCTATGGATTATTGTGATGTTTTTATCAGTTCTCATTCTGACGGCACCCATTCTCTGCAGAGGATCCAATGGTGAGCAAGTGATTTCCAGAAGAAACAAACTCATCTAGATCTTTGATGGCCTGAGGGTGAGTACATTTTCAGCAAATTTTAATTTTTGTTGGAACTATTCCCATTTTAGTCATGGGTTTGACAATATGTCACACTTATATTTCTGTAGAAAGGGTAAAGAGCATATTTTGACAAGCAGTCTTAAACTAAACAGCAGTTGACATATGAAATATTAATGTGCTCGAAAAACTTTCACACACACTTTAGTTTCAGCGTCTGAGAGAAACTGTTGAATGGTGACACATCGATTGCAAATTTTTGGTTTATGTGGTAAGTAAGAAAAAAAGTGTTTTAAAGCTTGTTGTTTTGTAGAACATCACAATTATTAATGACATATGAGAACAGTAGGGCCTGTAGATAGAGAGTATGTGTTATTTTTAAAAAAATATAATTATATTTTCAGAATTACATAATAAAAAAAAAATCATAGTCTGTGGCAGTAGTGTAGCCAGAAAAGAGTCTCTGGGTGTGCCTATGAAAATCTGGGTGTGCCACATTTATTGTCAGATTACTGTGCAAAATTATGGGATAGTATTTTTGTCACACTGCTTCCGTACAAACATACTCCTAGTGTTAATTTGCAGGTCGTGTCAAAATGTAGTTAATTGTTAAATGTAATAATTTTCTTCCAAATACGATAATTTTGAACTTTAGCGATTTCATTTTGTTTATTTTTCATTACAATTTATTCACTTTAAATCAATTATAATATATAATTATAGGATTAAAATGAATTGTAGTTGCTCAATATAGATTTTTTTTTTTCATGTTTTTGTAATGTCTGGGAAGCCAGAATGCGCATGCATCAACAGAAACATTTATTAGCTGAACCCTGTTTTTTTTTACGTGCCATTTATAGCAAGACATATTACAGATGATATTACAGATGCTTTGTCAGATTTAAGTTGAAGTGCGTGCCGAACCGTGTGTGGTTAACCGAACGGTTTGGTTTTTTTTTATTTCAGCGAACTGTGCCATCCCTATTACCTCAATAATCAATCAATTACAGGCCTAAAACAATCATGCCCGAGCAGACGGATATTAGTACATCTCATCACACCGGCACCCGCGTCTAAATCAGTTGTATGGTCTGGTTTTCAGTTTAAAACAGTTGTGTCAAGTATAAATGTCTCGTCTGTTTCGGGAGGTGCGCGCGCAGTCAGCGGAGGCACCTTTTTTCTCAGATTTTGAAAAATCTTCGTGATCGACTTAAAATGCTTCCAAGATCGACTTGTCGACCGGGATCGAAGGGTTGGTGACTCCAGATATAGCGACCAACTTTTTTTGAGCAAGTATTATGCGTGATTATACGTGACACAGTCTCAATTTGTGGGAGGCATGTATTGGGCTCAAACGCTGTGTACGCAAGCTAGAGTGTGTCCACCTTTGTGTGTGGGTCCATGTACATGCTGAATCGAGAGGTAAAAAAAAAAAAGCCTCAAGTCCAAATATTCATTTATCACCAATTAACTGTTTGACAAACACTTCCTGCTTCGATGTCCAGATCTGAATTTAAAAAAATCTCAAACATGCTACGAAGTCCCGATCTGAATCAACCGAGTCGCGAACAGGCTCCGAAGTCCGGATCTGAATCAACCGAGTCGCGAACAGGCTCCGAAGTGCCGATCTGAATCAACCGAGTCGCGAACATGCTCCGAAGTGCCGATCTGAATCAACCGAGTCGCGAACATGCTCCGAAGTGCCGATCTGAATCAACCGAGTCGCGAACATGCTCCGAAGTGCCGATCTGAATCAACCGAGTCGCGAACAGGATCCGAAGTGCCAATCTGAATCAACCGAGTCGCGAACAGGATCCGAAGTGCCGATCTGAATCAACCGAGTCGCGAACAGGCTCCGAAGTGCCGATCTGAATCAACCGAGTCGCGAACAGGCTCCGAAGTGCCGATCTGAATCAACCGTGTCGCGAACAGGCTCCGAAGTGCCGATCTGAATCAACCGAGTCGCGAACAGGCTCCGAAGTGCCGATCTGAATCAACCGAGTCGCGAACAGGCTCCGAAGTGCCGATCTGAATCAACCGAGTCGCGAACAGGCTCCGAAGTGCCGATCTGAATCAACCGAGTTGCGAACAAAAAAATATATATATATTCTAAGTAAACAACAATAGCCCAAGTTTAGTAAAGATTTTTTATTGAGACTATAAAAAATAATTCTGCATCTATTTTTAGGTGTGCCAGCTGCCACTGTGGGTGGCACAGGCACACCTGTGGCTACGCCACTGGTCTGTGGGGTAAAAGGCCCCCAGTTGGCAATGAGCAATTAATGTATTTATTCTGTTTTGAACATCAAATCCCTTGTTCTTCCATTAGATATATTCTAACTAGCTGGTTGATTTAAAATATTTGCATTTTATATTCAAAATGACCTCAAGTTTAGCCTCTGGCAGCTAGTTATCTAGCCAGTTAGCATTAGCTAACAAAATAGTTTCAAATAGTTTCTTTAATTTTGTAATTCATGATTATAGATTATTTAAGCAAAACTGTCTGATTTTGCTGTAAATGTTTAAAGCAAATTGCTTTGTCAGACATGGGGGTCCTTTTGCCCCATAGATGTGTTAAAACAGCCTCTTGGTACAAAATTTATTTTTTTGTTAAAAATCTATCATAACATGAAAACTCTATATTTTTTATACTTTGTTTATAATTGCTAGCATGGTCACTAAAATGATGAACACTTTTCTGAACACATGAAACTTTTGTTTCACAGAAAATAATTGCACAGTCCTTGGTTTCCACCACTTTTCTCTACATATTAACAATGTTCTTTAATTTGTTGAATCAACAATGTAAAATTTGAAATATGCAAATAATAACACTATCCTAAGGATATAAGCATTCAAAGTTTGCAGTTCGTCATTTCCGCCAAAACGGCTCAACGATTTTTCTGACGTCACATTGTACTTCATCTTCTCATCAAATCTTCTGATCATTCAAATGCTCTCTAGAATCCGAAGCGCCCACCTCCTGCACTACAGATAGACGCTGAAGCACCGGCTGTTTGGTTTATATATAAAACATGGAACAGAACACATTCTAAGCCTGAACAATTTGACTGTGACAAGCCCAAAGTTCTGATAAATAAAGCAGGAGTTAATGTGAGGTTTTGGTCTTGAATGAAGCGACTGTTTACATTACCTGTGCATATCACGTTGGCTAGGGATTTGCAGGTGGGGTTTTTGTTGGGAATAAAATTGCACATGATCATATTTTGTACATTTTCTGAGCAGTACACACTACTGTAAGTGGCAGGTAGATTATTTATCTGAAGTGGTAACTTGGCTTGAATTGGATTTCCACAGCCCAGGTTCCCACAGATCATTCTGGAGTCTTCATCTGTTCTCCAATTGTTGCTGCAAACCCCTCCACACTGGTCATCTCCGCAGACCTTCACCATTCCCCAGCATTTTTCTCCAAGCGAGTTTTCAAGTGCCAGAGTCTTTGTCCCTACATGTGACATCAGTAAGAATACAAGCATTTTACACACAAAACTGATAAAGCTACACTATGTAACTTTTGACCTTCTAGAAAATAAAACTACATGCATCTTAGCAGAAGATAATCAGGTTTTCAGGAAACTGCGGTTATATAATATGCTCCAAAAAAAAAAAGAAAGAAAAAAAAAGAATTCACTACCCTCAATGCCATTGAAGAACATTTATACACATCATTTAATTTAATTCATTTAAAATTAATCTATTTAGTTTTTAGAACACAATTTATGTGGTTTAGGTTTGTAAAACTAAATTTTTATATGGGACCAATTTTTTTTATATACTGGTATATAAATTTAATGAGGTTTATTTAATATTCTTATGTTTAAACAATCTAGTACATTTATCATGACACACAATGCATATAATGAACAAATGAGAAAAGTACTGACTTTGCAATAGCGATTACTCACTGAGTGCCCACAGCCTAATCACAGACAACACTCTTTCACACAATGGTAAGAACAAAATTCAAAAACATTACAGAAACTCCTCTTAATGTCCAACATTACTGAACATTAATCAATTACTCTTCTAATGCAGTCCCTTGCTAAGCATTCTGGAAACTAAAGATCCACTACCCAGTTAATCATGCCAACAAAATTGATTTATGTGGTTTTAATACAATTAATTATGCAAAATTCAATTGTAAATACATTAGGTAGAGTGAACACAATTAAATTAAGTTGGCACAAAATTGTGTAAAAAATATATAGTTTTATGAGAGTAGGTTAAAAACAATAAGACAATTCTGGTGCCACATGTACTGTACCTGAACATTTGACTTTGGCATCTGTGGTTTGGCTTTTCTCAAAGGAGACCAGAGTTCCACACTGCATTGCTTTGCATGTGTCATTGGCTTTTTCTGGTGTTGCAGGCAGCCAGACAGCCTTATCATAAAATTGCTTGATGCGCACTTTTCCCTCGCATGGAGAATCACCTTCAAAGAACTTCAGTTCTTCCTCTGAGAACAAATAAAATGGATTTGTGGTTACTGCATGTTGCACAGGCAATATAATCAGAGTAACACCTAAGACTTTTTACCAAACAAGCAAAACTAAAAACTACTGGACTCATGGAAAGCCTGTTAAAAATTATGTAAACAAAAAAGCATCAAACATTACTAAACATCCAAACATGATTGGTATTATATTACATTACAGGTTAAACATGTGGAATAATTAAGATGTTTTAGAAAGAAGTTTATTATGCTCAAAGATGTGTTTATTATAAAATGCAGTACAACAACAATATTATGAAATATTTGTTATTGCAATTTAAAATAGCTTTCCTTCTTGATTGATTTTAAAATGTAATTTATACCTTTAATTTTTATTATTTTTTTTTTTTATTATTAAAAAAAACAGCACAAATGTTGTTAAGATTAATATCAAGAAGAAGAAGAAGAAGAAATGTTTCTTGAGCAGAAAATCATCTTATTAGAATGATCTCTGAAGGATCACGTGACACTGAAGACTGGAGTAATGTTGTTGAAAATTCAGCAATACCATTATAGAAATAAATCACATATTCAAATAGAAATTATTTACTTTAGCAAATAAATGTAACCTCAATAAGAGACTTTAGAGAGTTTAATTATTCTAAACTTTTGAGCAGTATGACTGGTGTGTAGTATATTGTCTTACTTTGGCAAATGATTTCTTTGTTTTTCTCGTTTTGACGAGGTGTCCTCAAGACAGTATTCTCGAAACACTCATGGAGCTTTGCTGAAGAGCTTCTACAGCTGACATCCCACAGCCATTGCAGTGTCTTTTCTCCTTCAGTGAAAAGTTGTCTGTTTATTTTTGAGGATGCACCACAGTTTAGATGTTGACACACCACGTCTGAATTCATAGTGTTGTTTTCAGAGCCAATGGGCCTCCATGAGCCTTCCCATTTCACCTCTACACGTCCAGAACAGCGACCCAGACCGTCACTCAAACGCACATCCAAGCTGCCTGCCGTTTATAAAAAAAAAAAGATTGATATGAAATAGTTTATCAGTTATGGGTGATTCTGGTTGTCCTAGATTCTGAGTTTATTATAATTACCTGCAAAGCTGTCTTAGTTACCTGAACATATAACTTTGGTTCCCCAGCATTGTTTTTTCTCATGAATTGCCAGACAATGCCACAGTGACCGTTCATCACCCTGACAATCAACATTACTCAGAAAACCATTAGAAGTAAAGGAGCCCTTTTTTACACGCAGCATCTCACCACAGCCAAGCTCTCGACAGACCATAGCCCCCATCTTTTTACGGGACTGAAACGAATCCTGCTCACTGTAGCACACTTCATAGATAATACCATTCACAGCAATGGAAACATCTCCAAAACACTCTGTTGTGAAATTCTGGAGTTTCACGCGGTCTGTGAACACAGCAAAATTACTTGTTACAATGTCTAATAAAAAAGGGGGAAAAATCTAATACATTGTATTAAAAAAATGTGTAGTTATAATTAAAGTTTTATAAGATAAGAATACATATGTTAAATTAGATGTAAAATATAAAAAAATCTGCATATATTCTGTGACAGAAGTTGACATAAATTGTACAAAAATTTCATTATTATTACTATTAAAATCATTTTCAAATGAAGTTTTCTGTATTGTATATCTACGCATAAAAAGCACTTGATTTTGGTCATGTGATGCATTTTTAATTTTATTTATATTTTTAAATAAGGTTTGTTTAATAATCAATTTATGTTCTATACCACAATACATGTACATAAATATAATACATATATAAAATAAATATAGATATTCCAGGAATTATTTTCACATTAGTTTAACTTTGAACTTGGGATTTCAACACACAATGTCAACCCTATTTCCTATAATAATAATACTACATTTCAACACACATTAAAACATATTCATTTAAATTGAGATAGAACAAAATAATTTATTAACACTAAACCATTGTACAAAAAACTTGTGTAATTCTTAACTAGTATTAATGGAACATTTATTTATTTATAATTACCTAGTTATTATTAACATATTAAATCTATTAATAATAATTACTTATATTTATTGATGTAATATTATTTAAAGCTGAAACTCAGCATCACCTGAGCACGTCAGGATGTTAGTTCCATTTGTAAATTTTCCAGTGGAACCACAGTTCAGTTGTGGACAGATGACTTCAGGCTTCACATTTGCCGGCTGAACAGGATTCCATGATTTTTGTTTCACAGTTTTCTCTTCCACCAACCCAGAGCAAGCATCGCTGCCATCTCGTAGACTGAACCTCCTGTGATCTGTAATACAAGTATTTCTGTGTAAATGTGCATTTTACCTCTCACACAAAACATGGAAATACTGAGAAGCCGTTTCAGCACCATTTCATTTACCCCAATCAGAACAACATACTCCATAGAGCTGTTTAATAATAGTATACACTCACTGCTGCAGATCACACTGGCTCGCTCCCGGCAGTCTGACCTCTCCATACACTGCCAAGAGAACTTCTCATCGCCAACACAATTAAGAAATACATTTCGTTTGCTCTGTTGTCCTTTGAACATTCCAGGCTTGGGACTGTAATGAACATCTCCACAACCAAGCTCCTGACATATCTTATTTGCTAAATAAATATACACAACAACAAAGAAAATGAATGCATAAAGTTTCAGCATCACTCTGAATACAAAACCTTTCTCAAATAATATACTGTCAAAAAATAATTTACAAATGTAAAAATTACATCAAAAATGTAGAAGAAACCATTATTAAATGACATGAAATCAAAATTGGTGTTCACAAAAAAAGGCTCTCAGAAAAGTGCTATTTGTTCTAGAGTAAAATTTGCTTGAACATTTAACAGTTTGATTTGTTAATTTGAGTTCAAACAATTTATTTACACTTAAGCACGTTGTTTGCATTAGAAAATTGTTCAAGAATCACCTTTTCAAACTGCATTTGTATTGATGTTTCATTATTTATTAGTAATTACATATTAAAGGTAATATAATAAACATATAAATAATTAATATTTACATTTCACAAAAAAGGGCATTGAAATTTAAATCATAATTTTACATATTCAACATTCTTAAACAGCAGCTGAAGTTAGTTATCACTTTTAAATACTTAAATAATTACAAATCATTTACTTCAATTGCATCAATCCACTAAATGATCAGTTGATTAAAAGTCATTGCAAAGATGGCTCTGAAAAGTGCTGTTATTTGCTTTGAGATTACTTAGTTTTTGTTGTTGTTTTGTAATGCAATTACATTTAGAAGTTATCTCTCATATTTTGATCAATAAAGAAAAAACTGCAAACAAAATAAACGTCTTGTTTTTGGTCACTTACCCCAGTTATCATTACAGACCCCAATGATGCCGTTGGCTGTAGAGAACTCCACCACACCAGCACATACATCACGCTGTCCATTCAGATTCAAACTCAGTTTAACTTCTCCTGTGGTAAAAAGCTTGGCATCAGCAATGTGTAGATTCACATCTGAACTAAGATGACAGGAATACAAACATAATTATGTGTGTGTGTGTGTGTGTTTTTGGTTATGTTTGTGTGTGTGTGTGTGTGTGTGTGTACGTACGTGTGTGTGTGTGTGTGTGTGTGTGTGTGTGCGTATGTGTGTGTGTGTCTGCGTCTGCTAAATGCATAAATTTACATTTTTAAATTTAATTTATATATATATATATATATATATATATATATATATATATATATATATATATATATATATATATATATATATATATATATATATATACTTAAAAGGATACTACCTACCCGAGCATTCAACAGCAACAAAACTACCATCACACTTCTCATTGTTACTGATGCCAACATAAAGGCATTTCCAAAGGCTCTCTTCTTCAGATGTGCATTTCACTTGATCCATCCAGTATTGTTGGGGCAGAGGTGGATCTTTGTAGAGGGTCATGTCTACATCAGAGCGTGTATGATCCCCACACCCTATTGATTTACACACAACCTCTCCATTTTCCTTTCTCCACCCGTAATGACACACCAAGCCCCACTGCTTCTTAACGCCATGATACACCTCCAGCCGGCCTTTACAAGGGCTGTCAGATCCGCGCAAAGCCACATTGAGACCTATAAGAAACGTAAATTAATTAAATTCAATGAAATTATATTAAATATATATATATATATATATATATATATATATATATATATATATATATATATATATATATATATATATATATATATATATATATATATATAGATCTTATTTTGAAAGAGCTACTCTTCTTTAGAATGTACTTTAAGGGGTACAGTACATCTTGAATGTATGTTTTCATAAACAAAAACATACAACAGCATATAAAGAGTAGAGAAGTTTTATTTGTAAATTAAAATATGTAATATAATATTATGAGGGTCAATGTTCCTCTTTTAACCTTATATGGTCATTGGAAAAAATGCGGCTCTGAGTTCTGAGAACAGATGAGCCACATACTCTGCAGAAAGTATGTGTTTCTTATCTGCCCGTGGTTTTCAGCTCTGAAACTCTGGCAGGTTGCATGTTTATGCAGATTCTGAGATAACCCCGCTTCACATAAGCTTGAGTACGTTAACCACAGGTATAACTGTGCCTTTCCACACAGGGTTATGAAGAACATACGCTTGTTACACAAACCACAGCTTGATCTTGGTTTTTTGTCTCTTCGTGTCTAGAACGTTAATTGAAAATTAATACACTGATCATCTAAATCTGAAGATGGAATCTTTACTCATGTAATGTGTTTTAATATGCATGAATATTTATTTATTCTTACCATTTTCATTCCATCAGGTAGATTAAATGAATAAATAAATATTATATCGCAAAGATGCATTATCATGTACTGACATATATATTAATCATTGTAGCTGTTTTCATTTAGAATTAATGAAATTGGCTATGATATTTCAGTAATAGATTTGTTAATTTATACTTAAAAATGAAAGATATATTTATATGATATAGTATGTATGTGTATGTATAACCAAAACTAGTTTTATTTATTTAGTTGTATTTATTTATTAATTTATAAGCAAATTAATTATAAATTAAGATGGAGACATATTTCAAGATACTATAGAAAATTTTAAGTTTTATTTATTTTAAATTTATTTTAAAATTTAACACATTCAAATTGTTTTCAAGTATTTGATAGTAACATTAAAACTACATTTAACTACATAGTAAAAATATTACAAAACTATTATTTGCATTACAAAATGCATAAAATTGACAATACTTAAAATTAATAACAAACAATGAACATACATAAAATTAATAACAATTTTTTTTTATATATTTTATTTTTATTTATCTGTGCAACATACATCATAATGTCCAAAACAAAGGTTATTTAAATAACTAAAGAAGTTTTAAGACAGTTTAGTTGTAAAAACAGTCCCACCAGTAAGTATATTTAAATGATGACTTTTGGAAAGTTTTACTAGCTATAGATTATTATTATTATTATTATTATTATTATTATTATAGTAAAAGTATAGTGTATATGTATTTGATTTCCTCTAAATAAAGTTACAATGTAAAAAAGTAACAATGTTAAACAATGGATAGCTATATTATTTGTGACAAATTTGCCATTTTATCACAGTGATTATGCCATAGATGGTCATATTTATTTATTTTTGATACACTAGATGCTCTGTTGAACATCTAAAATCAAGCTGGAGAACATCATCATCATCATCATCATCATCATCTGGTTTTAAATAATATCAGCTTCATAATTATGTCTACCCAGCTGTTTCTCCTTCTTTTTATTTATTTATTTTTTTTGACAAAATATAAATGAATTAATGATACATAATGAAAAATATTGCACTGAATTACAAAATATAAGCATTTTCATTAGATGTCTCGTTTACTTTTGGTCACACATTAAACACATGTATGCCAAATAAATTATTTTCATCTAATGCCGAATTAACAGCAAAATTTTACCAGATGCATGTAAACAGGTTCAGAATATGGAATTTGTTTTATTTATTAAATACAATTTCACTTGCCTTGAATAGTTGATATTTGGAAAAACAGGAGCAGGAACCACATGATCGCAGAAAGAAGGACAGAGGAGAGGGACAGGGCAAATGTTGCACCTGCTTTTAAGGGCTCTGTGATGTTACATCATTTTTTATACAACATCCTGTTCACTTTCTTCACCTGAGACCATTCATCCGCATTTAACTTGATAAAAAAATGCTTTGGTTTTAATTTAAGGAATTATTTATTGATAATCTTGTCACATCCAGATTTAAGGTGAGACACTACAGGCAAAAAATAAATAAAAAATATTATACAAATGAATAAATTAGATTCTGGAGTTTTGGCTTTCAACTGCATTTTTATCTATTTATATATATATTTGCATCTGTATTCAGTTATAATACATACATACACCAAACATTACAGTTTTATTTCTATCTGTTACCTGGAGATTTTTGCAGAGGGGTTGTGCATATATTTGCTCAATTGTATTACAAAGAAATTATACTATACACATATAGAAATACATATAGAAATTATAATACACACACACACACACACACAGACACACATATATATATATATATATATATATATATATATATATATATATATATATATATATATATATATATATATATATATATATATATATATATATATATATATATATATATATATATATATATATATATATATATATATATATATATATATATATATATATATATATATATATATATATATACACATATATACACACACACATATATATATATATATATATATATATTCCTGGTTGTTGACAGTATCTTCTGAATTATGGAGTGATATCCAAAATACCCTTTGTAGGAATTTTTGACTCTAAAGATCTATCCTGGCGGTAATTGAACGTCAGTGATATTCACAATTTACAGGGGGTAGTCGGTGATTTAATTGCCTTACGAGTCCAGGATGTCGTTTTTCTCTCTCACCACCCCCGTAAAAATCCCCGGCCAAATTACCTAAATGTTTTTTGACAAACACCGAGATCGTGAGGTAATTTAATTGCCGTCCGAATCATCTCTGAGTTTACAAGAAGAAATCGATCCTAAATTCCGTGCTTAAACCCTTTTTAGCACTCCCGAGTACCGAAAGGTATACGTTAACTGATGAACTTCGGTGTAATTTGCATACATATTTATGAAATGCTGAAAAGTATTTAAAAAAACAATTGCTACTTCATAACTGCTCTGCGACTGGGAGCAGATAAAGAAGAAAAGCACGCAAACATTCGAAATGGGTCTTTATTATGGAAACAGCAGGTATGGCATACAGTTTTAAAATGTGTATTATAAACGGATATATAGGCTACATAACTATCACGTCATTTAAACAGAAAATTTAAATAATCAAATAATTAATAGGATTAGCCTATATGTTACAATATATGCAAATACATTTTACATAAGTATTTTTAAAGTTTATTTTACACAATAATAAGAATACATTTTGTAAATAATATTGATTAATGTCATTAATTTATTTGAGAGGCGCGTTCCCAGGTTCATTACAGACCTCACTCCTCCTCTGTGTAAAGATCGCCATCTGAATCCACGAGTTATCACTGAGGTGATATGTACATTTATTTTTACTGACGTCCACGTGAAGTCAGCAAAATTAAATATGAATTTTGAGCCTGAACATATTTAATTATATAATACCTAATTTGCATAGCCTATTTAAACATGACATTTCAGAAAACTTATAGTACAATTTTTTTTAAATGTAATCAATCAACTGGGGAAGTATATTTATTAGTAACTTTTTTATCCTATTCAGCTGGGGTGTCTCGCCTTTTAAAAAGCATAATTGGCACTGGTCATCACGTGTGTTTACATACTTATGGATAATTGATGACAAATTTTAAACTTCTGGGTGAACTTTTAGATTAAAGGTTTAGTTCACCCCAAAATTTAAATTTGTCGATGTTTTACTCACCCTCGAAGCATCCTTCTTCTTTCAGACAAATCCAATCAGAGTTATATTAAAAATGGCCCTTGCTCTTCTAAGCCTTTGAATGGGGAAGCTGTTGTTTGTTGTCAGCGGTTCAGAAAACGTGAAAAAAAGTGTGTGCATCTGTAATAAAGCGTCCCTCACACGACTCCAGGGGGTGAATTAAGGCCCACTGTAGCGAATTCATGTGTTTTTGTAAGATAAACATCCAGATTTCAAACTTTAACATGTTTATTCTCACATCACCTGACTATGGGACACGAAATACGAATAGGCTACAAGCAAGCTTTGCACAGTCAAAAACTGACCAAGTCTAGGAGTTTTCAAGGATTTATCAATCTGGACTGTTTAAAAGATAAAAGACAGGATTGTTTAAACCGACATATTTAGTTTCAGTTTGATTAATCTATACAAATGTGTTCTGATTTCGCAGTTGCAGAGATAGAGCCTTCATGTAATCTCACTCCACAATAATTCATGTTTTGAGACATGAGTCACTCTTCCACTCTTTAGCTTAGCCTATATTAAGGCATTGTGATAACTTGAATACAGTCATACTACATTCAAAATCAGATATGTTATAACTTATCACACTAAAAACTTGTCACTCATGAATCATAACATCTGTCTGCTGAGCCCTCATGAGTCGTGATAAGTGCGGTCTGTGCAGCTGTCGAGTTTACACCAGCACCTGCACAGTGTGTGTGTGTGTGAAGTTACGTTGTGATGACTGATATGATGCAGTAATGGCATAGTTGGGCATGTTTGCTAAACAATTAGTTTATGCAATTTATATTTTTGAAAACTGTGAAACCTTACAGTAGTCCAGTAGTTCACAACACAACAAAATTAAAAAAGCAAACATAAGCTCACAACACAACGACATTAAGCCATCACACAAAGACATTAAGGCACAACACAATGACATTCCCACAACACAATGAAATTTTCACAAAACACAGATATTTCCACTAGAAAGTCTCAGTGTAATTAATTAATATGTGTAACTTAATGTGTAATCGATTTTTAAATGAAAAACGTTTTTATTGAATGTTTTGATGTCCTAATAAACTTAAAGGGTGAGTTCACTGAAAACTGAAAATTATATCATTAATAACTCACCTTCATGTCGTTCCAAGCCCGTGAGACCTCGGATTATCATCGGAACGGAGTTTAAGATATTTTAGATTTAGTCCGAGAGCTCTCAGTCCCTCCATTGAAGCTGTGTGTACGGTATACTGTCCATGTCCAGAAAGGTAATAAAAACATCTTCAAAGTAGTCCATGTGACATCAGAGGGTCAGTTAGAATTTGTTGAAGCATCGAAAATACATTTTGGTCCGAAAATAGCCAAAACCACGACTTTATTCAGCATTGTCTTCTCTTCCGTGTCTGTGTGAGAGAGTTCAAAACAAAGCAGTTTGTGATATCCGGTTTGCGAATGAATCATTCGATGTAACCGGATCTTTCTGAACCAGTTCACCAAATCGAACTGAATCGTTTTAAACGGTTCACCTCTCCAATAAGCATTAATCCACAAATGACTTAAGCTGTTAACTTTTTTAATGTGGCTGACACTCCCACTGACATATCCTGGAGTAATTCATGTACTCAAAAAGTACACTGACTGAACTGCTGTGAAGAGAGAACTGAAGATCAACACCGAGCCGAGCCAGATAATGAATGAAAGATTGACTCTTTCATGAGTCAAGAACCGGTTGCATCAGTGTTAGGATCACCAGTAGTTCTTTCGGACAGTTCGATTCAATAAACCGGTTGAAGAAAACTTTTCACCGGTCCTTTTGGGCTCATCTCAATGGCGTCATTGGCAATGATTGCCCTTGATTCAAGCCTTCGGTTTACTCACGCTCAGAACATTAGCACAGAATCAGTTCAGAATCAATCACCAAAAGAACCAGTTCGGTTCAGACGCTCTGTGTGTCGGTCTGCTTCACGCTGAATCACACAGTATCATCAGCTCGTCTTACAGAAACGGTTCTTGACTCGAGAACGAGTCAATATCTGGCTCAGCTCGGTGTTCATCTTCAGTTCTCTCTTCACAGCAGTTCAGTCAGTGTACTGTTTGAGTAAATGAATTCCTCCGGGATATTGGTTTGTTGGAACTCAAAGGGAGTGTCAGCCACATTAAAAAAGTTAACTGCTAAAGTCATTTGTGGATTAATGAATATTGGAGAAGCGAACCGTTTAAAACTAGTCTAGTCAAACTCAAATGAGCCTGGGCAGTGCCCTAGTTCTCACCGCAGCAAAACCTCACTCGTATTCCTGCTTCGGCGCTTTTAAAACAGGATCCGAGGATCCTCAACATTGGAACAGTCCTTCGACGGATGCCGTCATCAACATCCGTCGAAGGACTGTTCCAATGTCGATGATCCTCGGAATTTCAACCAAGGACTGAGTCCTTCGTTCAAAGAATATCCCATACACAGGAAAGGATGCATATGTTTATCCTTTGCGTTCTTCGCGCTCTCAAATCACCCACAATCCTATGCGCGCAGCTTTGCTATCTAACGTTAGTTCAAAAATTAAAAAATGTCGAACATTAATGTAGACGGAGCATTAACGGTTTTTATTTACGTTACCAAACATTTGTTATAACTGTAGTAAATATAAGTAAAGTTTGACGTTTAAATGCCAGTACAAATTACTACTGATATTGTAAATTATACAAATACAAATGGTTAACTGAACCGGACCTGTCATTTAACAATTGGTTGTGTCAAGACATTTCTTTTATAAATAACTAGTTAAGTTATCCAAGTAATTAAATGATACCATTCACAGCGTTATTCAAACGGACCTTTTCACTGACGTAATGACGCAATTACGTGCACTTGCTGGCCTGTTCCATTTACGTGTTCTCCGTATGCTAAAGAGGAGTCTCACCTAGCCTCTGAAGGAAGTGACTTGGAAGGATCAGTCCTATCAAGGAAGTATCCTTGACATTGAGAAACGCCTCTTGTGTGTTTCGCGTCTGCACTGATTAGTTTGTGGGCGTCTCCGTTAATTGTCATCAGCAGCAGCTGTCACTCATTACACTCTCCCTATAAATTGGCTTGTCTCACGTCTTGTGTTTGTGAGAACGTTGTTTCATGTAGAGTAACTGTCTTATGCTTCTGTGTTGGATGTTCGTGTCTTCCCCGGAACCTCATCCACTCTTCGCACCTCCACAAGTATCACGTTTACCTTCGGCTCGATTCCCCACAGTTCCTGTGCAATCATCTCCTGCTGCCAACTCACCATCACCATCCTGATTACTCACCGTCTTCCCACCCTCTGGGATTGTCGTCTTCCCAGCATTGTTTTGTACTCTTGTTTGTTTGTTTTATTTTCATTAAATTGTTGAACTCGCACTTGTTTCCAGCTCCTCCTTCACCCAGTCGTCACACCCTTGTTTTCACCTGTTTTTATATATATTCATACAGATGTGTAGTAAATGTCATTTATGTAAGGCCTTCGCCACATCTGTTAATGCAACTTTTAACACATAATAACTTTAAGTCTTTATTCAGCAAAAGCAATCTATCTTTGAAATGAGAATAGCTTTGATTTAGTCATTTGTTATTAAACTACAAAACATTTTAATTGTTATAAGTTTGTAGAAAATAAGCAAAACATTTTTAAAGTACTTCAAGGTTGTGGATTTCAAAACCAATACACATTTGAGTCAAAATTATTTTCAAGTGCACCACAATGCAGTATACAATTATATACAAAAATAAAGTTTATGGAGACATTTTTACATTTTTTTTTTTTTTTTACTATATTTATCTTTTAAATCCTGCATAATCCTCATTTGAATTTTGTTCTATTCAAAGATTCTGACCCCTAAAGACAGAGACACAGGTTAGTTCTCTTAAAAATAAATAAATAAATAAAACATGTTCTGTTTACACAAACCACTTACAAACGAGTCCCCCAGAGTAAAGCAGATGACATGTGAACTTTCCCGGCCACAGAAAGACGTCACCAAAATACAGTAACACTAGTACTACTAGTTATAGTACATGGCAGCTGTTACTGTGTTTAAAGCTGGCCATGTGTGAGTAAATGCCAAATGTAATCAGACATGTTTGCAATTAGAAGGAGAATTCCTGATGAAGCAAGGAGAGCTAACTCTTGTGCTGTGAATCAAACTATAGGTGTTATAGAACAATACAGTTTAACACACAGCACCAGAGCATGACTCCACTGACACGGTTTCACCTCCAGCTCTTCTGAGATTTACTGAGATACATGAAACTGACACCTTTAAATGTCATAATAATGTACAAAAGAGTCAAAGCCATCAATTACTTTAATATGAAATCAGTCAAAACGAGCACAAAAAAAGGCAGATCAAACAAAATCGCTGCACAATTTCTAAACAATCTATTATTTGAGTTTATCTTTCAAAATACTGTATGAACAAAAATAGAAAATAAGATTCTTATTGTAAAATTGTGTACAACTATAATTCCTTTTAAAATAAGTAACATCTCTTTAAAAAATGTATAGGCCACGGTTAGTAAATATATACAGTACAGATCCTAAAAATTCAGCTTTGCATCACAGAAATAAATGATAATTTAAGGTATAATAAATGTAAAAACAATTATTTTAAGTTGTAATAATATTTCACAATATTACAGTTTTTTCTGTATTTTTATCAAATAAATGCAGGCTTGATGAGCAGAAGAAACTTCTTTCAAAAACAATAAAAATAGTAATGTTTCCAAACTTTTGGTCTTTATACTATATATATATATTTTTTATTTATTTTTTTGCCAAGACAGCACCTACAGTAAGCTTTCACTCTTGGTGAGAATTATCTTTACATTTTTCAGGAATATAATGCAACATTTTGAAACTAGTGGTTACAGATGTATTGATCCAGAAGATGAATGGAAACTAAATGGACAGCTGAATATTTATCTGTCCATATATACATTGTGTATTAAAGGAATAGTTCACCCCAAAATACAAATTTGCTGAAAATGTACTCAAATACCATGCCATCCAAGATGTAGATGGGTTTGTTTCTTCATGGGAACAGATCTGGAGAAAATTTAGCATCACTTGCTCACCAATAATTCCTCTGCAGTGAATGGGTGCTGTCAGAATGAGAGTCTAAACAGTTGATTCAAACATTACAATGACCTAAAATTAATCCACACGAGTCCAATACAGAAACATATCCATCAAGATGTTTTGAACTTCAAACTGCTGCTTCTAGCTAAAAAAAAAAAGGTTCAAATATGTTAGTGGATTATGCACTTGTATTTTTGTCTGAAGCAATGTTTGAAGTTAAAAATGTCTTCATGGATTTGTTTTTTATAAACACAAATCGACATTAATTGATGGAGTTGAGTGGATTACTTGTGGATTCTGATGGCATTCGTTCACAGCAGAGGATCCATTGGTGAAGTGACATAATGCAATTTTTTTTTTAATCTGTAGTAACCAAACTCTATTTGGAAAAATTCAGCAAATTTTAGTTGTTGGGTGAACCAAGTGAACTCTGGCCTCCTGTTAGTGATAACATTGTGTTACCTGGTCTTGAACATTTTAAAAGCATTGATCTTGTAAATTTTAAAAAGATATTACCTTATCAAATGAACATGAAAAAAAAACGGATCAAAAGGAACAAACAGATCAAACCTACACATCAAAACCTTAAGAATTACAAAAAGTTTGACTGGTTTATCAGTACAAAAATTTGCTCTTTTCTTCAGTTCATACACTGTTGTGACGATAATTAAATATTTTGTTATTCCAAATCAGGTTTGTGTATGCGTCGCTTCTTTTATACATCTTGAGAGAAATCTTGAGAGTTAGCATCATTAAACAGCATTGGTTTATCCAGATTTTCTTCCAAATATTCTACTGTCATAAGAACATGCAATCTTATCTCTTATTAATTTTAACTTAAAATAACAATTTGGTCTCGTGGTTCCTTTATTACTCTGCTTGAGCGTGAACTTCTACCTCTGTGGTCAACATATCTGCATCAGCATTTGCAAATAGACCAGCATCTAAATCTGAATCTGCACCTTCATCCACGTCTACATCTACATGAGCTTGTGTGCCTGTCATCCCTGCATTTTCATTGGCTGTAGCCTCGACAGGTATGACATCATCATAGTCCTCCTGTTTCTCTGTCTCCACTTCATAGGTGTCCTGATCTGATGAGAACACAAAGGAAAAGGTCAGCACCATGTCCTTAAGGCACACACACACACACACACACACACACACACACACACACACACATTGAAGTGTAAATTTGAGTGATGTACCAAGAATGTTCTCGGGTCTCTTGGGAAGGAGAGGGATGTCGAGGTCTTCATCATGGTGGGTTTGAGAAGGAGAGATTCCATTGGCTTGTCCCTCAATGTCATCATATTCTGTCCCAGAAGAATCCCTCTTTCTGTCATCTTCATCCTCCTCTCCTGTTGGAAAAGCATGATTTTGTAAACTCATTTATGTCTAAAATTTTAGAAAAAGTTGTGTCTGCTCAATTGAGCTCCTTCCTGCAAAAAAAAGGATCTGTATGAAGAATTTCAATCAGGTTTCAGGCCCCACCATAGCACAGAAACTGCACTTGTTAAAATTACTAATGACCAAGGCTCAGATCAAGACTGCATCTAATTGCTTGTTTTGATTGATCTTAGTGCTAGGTACGACACCATAGATCATGACATACTCATAGATCGATTACAAAACTATACAGGTATTCAAGGGCAGGCTCTAAGAAGGTTTAGATCCTACCTGTCCGATCGCTACCATTTTGTTTATTTAAATGGGGAGTCATCTCATTTATCACCAGTAAAATATG